>NC_029788.2:94808952-94810540 GCF_000816755.2 Arachis ipaensis
CTATTTTCATAAAAACTAGAGACCTTATTTTAAAGTTTTATTTGAAAATTTTGATTGAAGAATTATGTTTTGAGAAATTTTTAGTGAATTTAAAGCATCTGAATTTGATTGGTGAAATGAAATGATTTCTGAGTCTTTTTGAAAAAGTCTTAAACTAAAGAAATGAAGTTGAAATTAGTTTTGGGTACTTGATTAGACGAAAATGAGTTTTGTTTCATTAATTTTGATTAAAGGACTATGTTTTTGTGGATTTTTAGAGAAATTTAAAGTAATAGAAGTGAATTGAAGAATTAACTTATTTGAGTTTGAATAATCATGGAAGGAATTATGTTTTGGAGGCATTTTAACGAACCTAAAATAATTGTTTAAGAATAAAATGATTATAATCAATTAAGATTTTGACTCTTGGGGAAGTTTCGTAAATTTGGTTAAAGAAAAGGTCGAGTCGTGTGAATGTTTCAATGTTGTTTTGAACTGTTAAAGCCTCTTCAGTAAGTTTGTAAACCCCTTTAACCTCCATATAGAGTGTGAGAACTATTTTTAAATCTTTGAATATGCTGGGGTGAATATAACAGATTGAATTAAGTAATTCTCCGATAAGAATTTTGTTAAATAAAATAGAGTAAACTACCATTTCCGCCCATGAAAGTTGAAAACGTTGACATATCTATCCAAAGAAAATGAAAATTACCATTCGTACCCATGTAAGATTGGATTTTGCAAGCAAAATTATCCAAACCTTAAATAATTACATAAAATTTCCAAACTACCCTTGGTGAGTCTCATCTTCTTCAATTTTTCATCTATAGCTATCTGCCTGTGTCACAACTCCTCCTCCCATTTCTCTTCTCTCACTCACCACCCTCTAACTCACTCACTCATTATCTGTAGCACCACTGTCAGCTGTGAACCACCACTACCGTAGCACCATCTCCCTTCCGACTCTCTCTCTCTCTCACTCACTTTTTCTCTCTCACCTCTTGAACATCAACATAGTCCAACCACTATCCTCTTCAAAATCACGAAAAAGAACAAACACATATCAAATCGAAGAATAAAACATGCATAGATTCAAAATAAAACCCTAATTTCTTAGAACCATATTCACTAAAAAATATCAATTTCTCAGATTCCAGAGCACCCTTTTCATTGCAAATAACACAGAATACTAATTCGATTTCAGCGGCACTGGGAGGAGAAGATGATGAAGACGCATTGCTAGGAGAAGAAGAAGAGGGCAGTGATGCCGAGAGAAGGAGAGGACAAAGACACGACATTTGGAAGAGAAAGGGACTTAGCACTGAAGAAGCTATGGTTGCAAAAAATAGAGGACTCAAAATTGCTACTTCCTAAAGCTAGAAACCTCCCGAAGAAGAAGAAGAAGAAGAAGAAAGAGTGAGAAGGAAAAGATGGAGCTCGCAGTGGCAAAAGGAGGAGCCACCATTGATGCACAAAAGAGAGAGACGAATGACAGAAAAGAGAGAAACATCAATAAAGAGAGAAGAGGAAGGAGAAAAGTGCGAAGATGGAGCGGAGAGAAAGATAGAGAGGACGATTAAAGAAGATGGAGGAGAAGGAACACGGCTAG
>NC_029788.2:94810545-94812638 GCF_000816755.2 Arachis ipaensis
TGGAAAGGGGGATGGTGTTGCAACAATGGTGGTTCACGGCTATAGATGAAGAATTGAAGAGGATGAGACTCAGCAAGGATAGTTTGGAAATATTATGTAATTATTTAGGGTTTGGATAATTTTTCAAAGTCAATCTTTCATGGGTACAGATGGTAATTTTCATCTTCTACGGGTAGATATGTCAGCGTTTTTAACTTTCATAGATAGAAATGGTAGTTTACCCAATAAAATATTTTGATGTTATGTCGAGATATATGTGAAATTAATTTTAACGGTGATATGAGACATTGCTCAGTGTTATGGTAAACAAGTGAGGTTGAGAATTCCCTCTTTTGTTGCAGTGGACAAGTTTGAGGATTCAATCTCTTGTCGGAAAATTGGATAGAAAGTTGAAGGTTCTCTTCAATTCAATTTCCAACTTTGATTTTGATTTTGATTATGATGAGATTTAGTTGAAATATGATTTTATAGAGTTGTGGTTTTGATTATAATCTTGGTTATGTTTGATTTTGATTATGTTTGATGTTGTAGGAATGGTGGTATATCTCACCTATGGTGAGGATGGTAGCTTTGTTTAGCTCACAGATAGACAAGTTGAGGTTGAGAATTTTTTCTCTTGTGTTACGATAGATAAGTGGGGTTGAGGATTTCCTCTCTTGTTACATCGGGGGATTGGGTAGAAGGTTGATGATTTCTTTCGATTCAATTTTTGATTGTGAAGTATGGCGGGTACTATATCACAGATAGCATGGCCTCCAGTGAGATAATGGAAAGTTGAGGGTTTCCTTCCAAAAGGTTGAGGATTCCCTTCTTGTTGTTCCTCCTAAAGATGCACAACAGAGAGATTATGTTGGGGTTAGCTACCGGATGTGTCGGGTCTGGCAATATAACCGACACATGAGCTCATGGGCAATAGAACAGGCTTGCATCATATTGAATTTGTTTGTAATGGTTTAGGTGTGCCTAATTGCTTGGTTTACCTAATTGATATTCTATTAACTACTAATTGTACTACTTGTTGTAATTATTTTCTATGTGTGATTGTTTGGTTTCTGTCTAATTACTTATGATTGTGACTTGTTGGTTTGAATTATTATGGAGTGTGGTGGCTTGTAAGAGATTGACATTATGATGGTTTGAATGCTGGATGAATTTTTGGGCCGAGGCTGTGATTGATTGAGTTATATCTCTTGACATGTTGAGGTATATTTTGGGCCAGAGACCATGATTGTTTGAATGTGAATGAACTTTGGGCCAAAGGTCGTGATTGGGTGAGTTACACCACTTGGTAAGTTTGGTAAAAATTGATATGTATTGACGTGTTGTAGTGTGATTGATGAAATTGGAGTTTGTATGAGAAATGCCCATGACTGAATTTGGGGGTGGATATTGTGGTTGGATTGAAATGTGGAAACTTAGGTGGGCTATTACTGGGTCGTATGTTTGATTAGTATGTTGCATATTATTGGGGGAAAATTGATGTTTCCTGAATTAATGATTAAGGAACTAGATGGGGTTAAGAATGAGACAAATGGTGAGCAATGATCATTGTTGTTAAACGAATTTGCTTATATATATCCTTTTATAACAATTCTAAAATCCCTCAACTGAGACCGTGTGGTTAGGTTCTCACCCCCTACAGCCCTATCTTTTTCAGAAAACAGACGAGGAAGCCGATGAAGATTTTACTGAGTACTTGGTTGTACTTTATCTGTTGTAATATCTTAGATATTTTTCCTCACCCTTGTTATCGATATTTAATTTTGTAAAGTGGGATAGGAGTTGTGATTTTATGATATGACTTTTTGTATGTGTATATATAGGAAAACTATTATATATATAGTTGCTATTATATGTATATATGCATCATATTCACTAGGATAGGCATGCATCATGTGCATTTGTTTGATTTGTTTGGGTGTGCATTTTGTTGTGTTATGTTTATATGATTTATCTGATTATGTGCTATGTGATACGTGCTTTATATGTGTTTGCTTTTGTGTGATTGAATTGTTTGATTTGTTTGTGTTTGCTGGTGTACGAAGGTGATGGAGGTTGAGGCGGATTGAACTCGGTACTGTTCTTGAGACTCT
>NC_029788.2:94813532-94814732 GCF_000816755.2 Arachis ipaensis
CATTAATCTTTGAGGAACAGCAGAGCTCCACACCTTAATCTATAGAGTGTAGAAACTCTACCGTTGAAAATACATAAGTGAAAGGTCCAGGCATGGCCGAGATGGCCAGCCCTCTAAAATGTGATCAAAGGATCATAAGGTAATCCAAAGATGCCTAAGACAATATATGGAGGAGATGGAGGGAGATGTGTATTCGGCCATATGGGTGGGATTGAGTGGGAAAGAGATGTTGAATTTTGAAGGAAGGTGGGTGTTTGGATGTGAGTGGTAAAGGGTTAATTAGGGAAGAGTGTTTATTGTGAATAGAGGATGATTGAGAAGAGAGAAGAGAGTGAGTGGAGGTGTAGAGAAGATATTTTGAAATAAAAAAAAAAAGATAAGATAAGAAGATATTTTGGAAATTAGTTTTGAAAAAGATTTGATTTTTAAAATCACAATTAATGACTTGATTCACAAGAAATCATAAGATATGATTCTAGAACTTAAAGTTTGAATCTTTCTTAACAAGTAAGTAACAAACTTGAGATTTTTGAATCAAAACATTAATTGTTATTGTTATTTTCGAAAATTTGGTATAAAAATAAGAAAAAGATTTTTGAAAAAGATTTTTGAAATTTTCGAAAATAACTAAGAATTTTGAAAAAGATTTGATTTTTGAAAAAGATTTTGAAAAAGATAAGATTTTCAAATTGAAAATTTGATTTGACTCATGAGAAACAGTCACAACTTGATTTTAAAAATTTTTGAAAAAGTCAACTCAAATTTTCGAATTTGATGAGAGAAAAAGGGAAAGATATTTTTTTGATTTTTTGAATTTTTATGAAAACATGAAAATTATGCAATGGATGAAATTTTTAGATCAAAACAATGAATGCATGCAAGAATACTATGAATGTCAAGATGAACACCAAGAACACTATGAAGATCATGATGAACATTAAAAACATATTTTTGAAAAATTTTTAATGCAAAGAAAACATGCAAGACACCAAACTTAGAATTCTTTAATGCTTACGCACTAAGAATTCAAGAATGCATATGATAAACATGAAAAGACACAAAGCAAAAAATCATCAAGATCAAACAAGAAGACTTACCAAGAACAACTTGAAGATCATGAAGAATACCATGAATGCATGAAATTTTCGAAAAATGCAAGATGCACATGCAATTGACACCAAACTTATGATATGACTCAAG
>NC_029788.2:94815103-94816612 GCF_000816755.2 Arachis ipaensis
GAAGGATGATGAGCGTCACACATAATCATCACCTTCATCATGTTCTTGGGTGCGAATGGATATCTTAGAAGCGAAATAAGAAGAATTGAATAGAAAACAGTAGTACTTTGCATTAATCTTTGAGGAACAGCAGAGCTCCACACGTTAATCTATGGAGTGTAGAAACTCTACCGTTGAAAATACATAAGTGAAAGGTCCAGGCATGGCCGAGATGGCCAGCCCTCTAAAACGTGATCAAAGGATCATAAGGTAATCCAAAGATGCCCAATACAATAGTAAGAGGTCCTATTTATAATAAACTAGCTACTAGGGTTTACATGAGTAAGTATTTGTTGCATAAATCCACTTCCGGGGCCCACTTGGTGTGTGTTTGGGCTGAGCTTAAGTGTTGCACGTGCAAAGGCCATTTGTGGAGTTGAACGCCAGTTTTTGTGCCAGTTTGGGCATTCAACTCTGGTTTTGGATCCTTTTCTGGTGCTGGACGCCAGATTCGGGCAGAGAGCTGGCGTTGAACGCCAGTTTACGTCGTCTATTCTTGGCCAAAATATGGACTATTATATATTTCTGGAAAGCCCTGGATGTATACTTTCCAACGCAATTGGAAGCGTGCCATTTCGAGTTCTGTAGCTCCAGAAAATCCACTTTGAGTGCAGGGAGGTCAGAATCCAACAGCATCAGTAGTCCTTTTTCAACCTCTGAATCTGATTTCTGCTCAAGTCCCTCAATTTCAGCCAGAAAATACCTGAAATCACAGAAAAACACACAAACTCATAGTAAAGTCCAGAAATGTGAATTTAACACAAAATCTATTAAAAACATCCCTAAAAGTAACTAGATCCTACTAAAAACATACTAAAAACAATGTCAAAAAGCGTATAAATTATCCGCTCATCAGGTAGATAGAAATGAATGATGGTAGTTCATTGGGTAGAAAACCCCTAGGTGAGTCTTTAAACCCTAAAAAAAAATTAAAGATTTATTGTGATTTAATTCTTCTAAAATATATATATGACTAAGAAATAATTAAAAATGCAACTGTATATGAGTTAGTGAAATAAATGTTTTTCTTGAAAATAAAGAAGTAAAGACCGCAAGCTTGATAAATATAAACTCTCTTGAGATGTGAGTTGACCAGGTGTATGTGTTTTTATTACTTTTGTGACATTCCCTTCTTCTATAGAGGACCTTCGGGTTAGGTTTTCAACCCTTTATAGCCTTATGTTTTTCAAAAAAACAGACGAAGAAGACAAGCATTTGATGTTTACTTCTATATTTTTAGACTGTCTTGTAATTAGTTATTGTTTTTTCTCGTCATTATTATTATACCTTGTATAAAGGGATATGATTTGTAATTATGTGTGTGTATTTGTAAGTTACTTGTAAAGTTTTTTTGTAAAATGTAAAATATGATGAGATGTATTTGTGTATATCATATATATGTATGCATGTCTGTATGAATAATAAAGAGAAAAAAATTTCAGTTTTTTGGAGAAAAGTATATAAGAATTT
>NC_029788.2:94816749-94836309 GCF_000816755.2 Arachis ipaensis
ATTATACTGATAAGTTAACACAGTTTTGTGAGCATTAAAAATGTCTTTACTAACACTTGCTATAATTACTACTAAAACCATTTAGCAACAAAGTTTAGGACAAATAGTATCTAATTGTCATTAAATGTATTAGTAACTATTTATATTACTGCTAACGGCAAAATAAATTACTAGCATATGATTTTTCTTGTAGTGAAACTATATATACTTGGAAAAAAGATATGTATTTCTTGCACTTTTAAGGGATAATGCAGATAATAAAGGAAGTACAGGTTTCTATGTCATTATAACACTTTTTCACTATATACATACAAGTCAAGGAACCTTAAGAAGAAGTAAGTAAAATAAAGTACTACTCGATTTTTTCTATAATAATTTATTTTGAGTTCTCGATCTTATTTTTCTATACACTCTTCTTACCTCAAAAGAGCCGTCTTAGCTATTTGCATTCTAAGTTGTGTTATTATGTTATTTTTTATCACATTCTAGATCAATAAACACATATTTGAGTAGATCTTATACTCTATAATATCTTCAAATAAGGATATCATATCCTGTATATATATGTCATATACATCATTATTGTACTCTTTGTACCTTGATCTTGTAGAGATAAATCTTAACTTGAGAAAACTTGAGAAAAATATCTAAGTTTCTTAAATTTTGTAGTGACATGAGTCAAGCTTAGCCAGCTTGAAAAGATTTGTGACAACAATATCTATAGATTTTGGATGTTTGAGAATCTAAAGCAAATTTAACTCAGAAAATAATGTCCTATAAATACTTATAAACTCCTTGTTATTTTAAGTACAATTAAACTCTTTTTCTCGTGTAATTTTTGTTATTTTGACAAAGACCTTATTACCTAATATGAATCATAGCACTCATATAGTGTTTTGAATTCACATCATATAAAGTGTAAGTGAAAACATATGTAGTGAAATAAAAAGTTCAAAGAAAAAAAAAACCTTTTTGAAAGATTTATTTCATTAAGAGTACTACTAATAAGTATCATAATCAGCTTAATTTTCTCTTTGACAATTCTATTTTATGTCGCATAGAAAAAATAAGACAATACTTGTTTATTTTCATAGAATAGTCATATAGAATAGTATAAACAAAAAAATTGCATCAAACCAAAAAACTTCAAAGTAACTTAGGTACTTATTATTACTATAAAGCACTTATTGAACTTGTTATTCTTCTTAGCTTTGTAAACTAAACGAATCATCACATCTCTTAATGCATAACTTCAACTTTTCCGGGTTATAATCATAAAGTAGATTGCATCTAACATAACATTTATTCATATCATTGCATATCTTTTTGCATCCCCTCAACAAATGTTCCTCCGATTGATAGAGTTTGTCGCATTGTTTATTACATGCTTTCAAATCAAATGAAATTGTTGTTGATGGAGGCGGCGGTGATCTAGACTGTTTGAGAGCATCATGGGATTCAACAATGGAAAAACAAATAAACACTCCAACCACCAATATTACTATTGTATGTGTTACACCTTTTCTAGCCATAGTAGATCTTTCTCTTGTATTGTAATGTCAAATAATTTACAACTGACTAGATTTTATACAAGTTTAAAATCTTGGTTAATATTATTGTGCCAGATGTTCGTGAAATAGAATCTTTCTCGCTTATTAAATCATCACATCTCCTCCATTTACTAAGAGGTATACCAATATAAACAAAAGAAAAGAAAATTTCACAAGTGTTGTCTAAGAATATTTTATTATTTTGACTTGTTTTAATTTGCCTCTTGGATTCTATATATAAATTTAAAATATTCACCGATAATAATAATGCTATTAGATTTTGTGTAAGAATCTTTACATATATATTGAAAATTATATGCTTTTGAATATTAAATATAGGTTACAAAGAAGTGAAAGGGTGCATTATGCTTTAAAAAATATTGGAAACGTAAGATGGATGCAGAAGTTCCAAATGTGGTGGTAGTGTATATGGGTAAGAAAAAATGATGTCCTTATTCTTTTTTTAAAAAAGCATGGATAACATACTAACAGAATTTAATGTTTGAAACATACTCAAAAAATTATTTCTTTGTTATGAGTAAAAGAATTAGAACTTTTCAACAATTCGACCACTTTATTATTTTCATAGTTATTATAAAATTTATATTTTCTCTTCAACATTTATAGATATATAAAAATAATATTTTGAGATTTATTAAATACCACATACAATTATAAATATATAATTTATTCTATTCGCGTTAGTTACATTTTAAAATTTTCTCTCTATTTATTAATGCCTTCTCTCTTCTTGTTATAGGTGTTCAAACTAACTTGGGTGTCCAGGTTACTTGGTGTCTCAATGTCAAGTCAACTTAGGAGAACATTCGAGTGGAATGGTTTAGATAATCGGGTTGATTGACTCCAATAAACTAATATCAAATTTGACCTTTGATTAATTTAGATAACAAGTGAGTCACAAAATAAGAACTTAATCTATTAGAAATCCGAGCCTTTACTCATTTTCTTATCTCTAAACTTTCATGTTAACTTGGGTTTGTAAAATCCAGATAAATAATAAATAAATAATCAATTAATTAATTAAAACTGAGCTAAGAGGATTTAAAACATCCGGCCTGGGTTAAAAATCCAGAATTTATAATTTGAAAATTTACAGATAAAAAAATTAACTTAGAAAATAAAATTAAGCGCAAAAATAAAATTAATTGTGGAAAATACATATCAACGTTATGATTAATTGTATAGGTTTAAGTCTTCTTGGTATTGCGTATGAGAGAAGTAAAAATGTAGGATTGACCACAAAAATATTTAGGATAAAAACGGAACACTTATGTTAAAGATTTTTGTCCTAGATGGGGCCAAGGGACAAAAGTTACAAAATTGTCCCTCACTTAAAGGGGTATTCCCTCACTTATACAAAATCACATTGTATTCACCAAAGAGGGAGTGAGCCACGAAGAGAGAAGAGAAGGAAGCACCGATTCAACATTCACATCCACTTTTCTCTCAATCCAAAGCTTCAATCAAAGACCCGTTTGTGGCCATGCATTCATTTCGACTTTCTCTTCGATTCTATATAACGTTTGCGATAAGTACTCACGAGAACTCTGACCTATTTTTGTTTCTCCTCTCATTTTTGCATTTTGGTATATATGGTGTTCAAGTTTGTTTCTCCTCTCATTTTTTTATTTTCACATTTTCAACTTCTAACAGGATTTTGACCTAGATTATGTGGTACAAGGTAAATGAACTCTTTTCCTTTGATTCCCCTCAATTATATGCAAAAACCTAGTATGAACAATTGAGAATTTGATGTAATTAGATTCAATAGAGTAGCTTAAATGCTTGGTTTGAATTTGGTATGCCATTTGATTGGAGGAGGATTTGGTTGAGGTTTGGTTGCACAAGTTGAAGCTTGAGTTTGATTGGAGAGGAAATTCAAAGGATTTGGAAATCACCATCAACGAAGGTATGAGTTTTAGTTTCAGGTAAATAATTATGTAACGTTATGTGAAAGTCTAGGTTAGAGGACCTTATGATAGTATTGAAATGGTATGATTTGGTGTTGTGATGAATTTGGTTTAGTGAAAATGCTTATGATAGATAATTGATAATTGTAAGTAAAATTGTAGACGGAGACTTTAATTGAATGAATTATGTGTATTGGTATGTTTTGAGGTTGGGTGAGACATGTTGAAGTTGAATTATTGTCAATGAAGTAGAAAATTAAATTGTTGATTGAATGTGATGTTGAATGATGGTGTAATGTGTGATTAGGTTGGTAAATGAATATTGAATGAGAATTGAGCTGGAGGCCATAATTGGGTAAGTTTTGGTAAGTTGTTGGTATTGATATGCTGAATTGTGTTGCAGTATGATGGTTGAGTTATATGCATTGATTTTGTTATAGTTTGGTTTGATTAATGATTTTGAACGGAATTATTGTAAATCAGGAATGGTTAATTGACTTAAACTGGTTGTTTAGGCCTTGAATGGTTATGATATGATTTGGGATTGATGTTTGAGTGTAGAGGGTGTAAAATCCTGATTAATTAATAAATAATTAACTAATAAATTAATTATGAGCCAAAAATTAAAAAATTAAATTTTATAATTTGAAGAAGTACAAATATTTATAATACTGATTAAAAGACTAATTTTAAAGATTTTGGCCTAAAGATGGGCCAACGGGCTAAACCGGATGAACCGAGCCTATATTGGGCCCAACCTAACTTATATATCCCACAAAAACCTAAAAGTTCAGCCACTTTTCACCCTTGTGGTTATGTTCCACAAAGAAGAGAAGAAGAGGTGAGCCAACCCTCATACACTATTCACACATCACCTCCAATAGCTCAAAACTTTCAATCTGCAACTTTGATTGATGAACTGTCTATGTGTAACACCCTAATTAGCCTAAACCTTACCTCGTGTCGTAAAGCAAAAGTTAATCAAAGGTTACGAAAGTTCTAAGATTATACATATATTATATAGAAGGAATTAATAATATCTAAAAGCCCGATGAAGAATATAGCTCAAAAACATGGATTTCAAAAGCACAGAACGTACTAACGAAGCTACTGACTTAAAGCATAAGAACAGATATCGAATAACAAAACATCATAGTATAATAGTATAATATCATGAGACACTAGCCATGACTCGCAGAGTTTAAGCCGGCTAGCCATATACAACCATACATGGAACCAGACAGTAAAAACAGCTTATACAAGTTTTGTTCTCTCAAATACAAGCCTCTAGGCCAAACAAAATACAAAAGTGAGAGACATATGCAAAGTATATCAAAAGACTCAAAATAAGTATCTGGATTCTCCGCTTCTGTCACCAACCAGATAACTCACCGAGGTGGGTTGCGACCTGCATCTGAAAAATACAACAGAGATATGGTATGAGAACCGGAGGTTCTCAGTATGGTAACAGTGCCCAGTGATGTATGATATAAGACCCCAGGATGCCAAAGGCAATCCTAGACTCTATATCCATCACAAGAATTCAAACTTAAAGCATTCTAAACCAAATCAGCGTAATATGTAATTCCTTAACACAACTTAAGCCGTAGTACCAAAAAGGGTAATCTATCTTAGAGAATTTCTACTCTAATTAGAAACCGCTGTCCCACAGCCTCCACCAACTGAGCTGCCATGCGATCCCATTGCCACCACCTTCTGAACCTCCTTAGTCCCAGTAAAAGCACAAGTACATACAATACAAGTAAAACACAAGTAGAGACATATATAGCAATTAATACAATTAGTAATTAGACATGTTAAACAGATAGAGAAAAACAATATCAAGTCGGCAAAGCATACAAACAGGTAGAAAATACATATGATGAATGCCTGCCCTACTGCTTGTGATATCACACTGTCGGTTCAATTGCCAATCCGACACATCTCCATGGAGATGTTGCCCTTCAGATTCATGGTGTGGGAACCCCCGAGATATAGTGCTCGGATCACTATCCAGGGTTTTGCGCCTGTATGCTCTGATGATCCGAAGGGATGCGAGCGGGGTCTATTGCCACCGACCTCACATCTAAGCGTAAGCGGGACGAACCACCGCCCTTACGCTGCTGCCGCTACCTCGACAGGCGGGATCCAACCTCGGCCCCTGCCAGGCGCATAGCATCTCATAATCTCAATGAAAAAGGTGGTACAATGGTTTTCAAAACATTTTTAGTACAAGATGGATCCATCACTTCATTCAGAGTCCTCGACTCTTTTCAACCACTGTTCATTCACATTTCGGTTCCTTGATTTCGCATCTCATTCATCACACATCATCAAACCTTCCCTAGTACAATAGAAACCTAGTACTCCGTTTGCTAACTTTTTCCAAATATTAATGTCTAAAACCCTTAAACTATTTCCCATATTTGAGCACCCAAAAATATGGCCAAAAGTCTTAAAAAGGTATTATAGAAGCTAACAACCTCATCGGGAAGGTGAAATAGTTGACAACAAAGCAAAATTTGAGAAACAGGGCATGTGCATCTGCACAGGGGTGTGCGTGCGCACGCCCAGTAAATTTTTAAAAGTATGCGTACACACAGGGGTGTGCGTACGCACAAGTGTCAAAACATAAAATGGTCTGTTCACTCTCACAACCTGTGCCAGCGCCCCCAACAGACTGACCTCCCTAACGTGTGCGTGCGCACAGGTCTGTGCATACGCACAGGTTGCAATTTTCTATTGGTGTGCGCGCACACAAGCTGTGCAAGCGCTGCATGCAGACTGCTTGCCGCTGCGTGTGCGGACGCACAGGTCTGTGTGTGCGCACAGGTCACCATTTTCGCAGAGTGTGCGTGCACACAAGGATGTGCGTGCGCACATACCAGAAAACATAAAATTCTGTAACTCTGCAGAATTTTTAGATTTTCAACACCAACTTTGAATGATCATAACTTCCTCTACGAAATTCCAAATTTCACAAACTTTATACCGATTTAAAGGGTTTACAAAGATCTTTAATTCTAAATAAATTTCAACCAAATTTGAAAACCGAGGCAAAAGTTATGATCAGACAAAGTTTACCAAAATTTAACTTTTACCCAAAATCACAATTTCCACAATTGCTTTGTAAAACACAACCAAAACCAAACCAACTAAATCCAAACTCCACTTTTCATCAAAATCAACCCTTTATGTCATATTACACCAAACTTACCACATTTCCCCTTTATCTTTCCTCATCCACAACATTAACATCAATTTATCACATATATCAAACCTTAATAACAATTTTTCCAACTACATTACCAATTCATTAACATCAATGTCATATATACATGTATCAACACAATTCATTTCTCAACTTCACAATCATTCATCCCCATCATATTCATATCAACCATCAATATCAAACTCAAATCATCGTTTCATCATACATCATCATATAATAACATCCAACAACTCATCAACCATTCAAAATCCAATCCTATCCTATGGGTCACTAGCCTAAGTGTCCATGAATATTATATACTACATAGAGAAAACCAAAACCATACCTTGGCCGATTCCCAATATGAACCAAATGAGCTTTCAATCAAAATCCAACCACCAATGTAGTTCCAACAAGCACCAACAAGCTCTAAACTCACAATAATCAAGCTATATACATATAAATCACCACAAAATCAACCTAGGGCTCAACATAAATCAAAAGTTCATAAGAGTTCAAAGCCTTTTACCTTTTCCACATATTTGGATGTCAAAACTCAAAGCTAAGCAAGGATTAGAGTGAACCTAAACACCAAGAATCACAAGAACTCACTTAATCCCAAGCCCTAGATACCCGAAATTTTGAAGAGAAGAACTGGGAGGATTTCGAGCTTACCTCTAGAGTTTCTTGGATGGGTTTTGTAGAGCTTTTCATAAAAAATACGTAGCCGCTGATGGCACGCAAATTGAAGCTCTATAGCTCAAGATATGAGCTTGGGAAGATTGAGGGGAATAGGGTTTTCTTCTTCCTCTATTCCCTTTCTCAATTTCTGAAGTGTGTGTGTGTTTATGAGGTTAGGGTTCATTAAATGAACCTTTATATATGTTGGGTTTGGGCCCAACTTGAGCCCGGTTCAACCTGTTAGCGTTTTTAGCCCGTTTGGCGAAACTTCGGGCCAAACCTTTAAAATTAACGCCCAGTTTTCTATTTCTAACATTTTTCTAAGGTTTTTCAATATTTCTACTTTTTCTCGCGCAGCACCGGGTAGACTTGAACCGGTTCAACTGGTTCAACTGCCGGTTCACGATTTTTTTACGGTTTTTCGCAGAAAACACATTTTCTGACTCAGAAAGACCTACTGAGTCCAAAAATGATGTTTAAAACCTCAAATTCTCACTCTAACTTTTTGGAATCAAATTTGAGCAATCTAACCACTTAATTAACCGGTTCGATTAATCGCGGTTCTTACATTCTCCCTACCAAATAAGAAAATTTTCCCTCAAAATTTGGATTACCTGAGAATAGCTCGGGATAATCCTTTTGCATCTCGAATTCCAATTCCCAAGTATGCTCTTCCACTCCGGCTCGCTTCCAAGCAACTTTAACCAACTGAACTTCTTTCCCTTGCAGTTTCTTTACACTGGTGTCGTCAATTCTCACTGGTGTCACTTGGAAAGTTAAGCTTTCCCTCAACTCGACCGACTCAGGCTCCAACACATGAGCCACATCCGACGTGTACTTACGGAGTTGTGACACGTGGAATACGTCATGTAGGTTAGACAGATGAGGTGGCAAAGCAACTTGGTATGCCACCGGCCTGAATCACCTTAGGATCTCAAACTGTCCTATATACCTCGGATTCAACTTCTTGGTCTTAATTACTCTCCCAATCCCAGTTGTTGGTGTAACTCTCAGGAATACATGTTCTCCCACTTCAAACTCTAACGGTTTCCTTCTCTTGTCCACATAACTCTTTTGTCGACTCTGAGCAGTCAAAATCCTTTCTCGTATTTTCTTAATCTTCTCCGTAGTCTCTACTACCACATCTGGACCCAAAACACTTGCTTCGCCCGATTCATACCAACAAAGTGGAGACTGGCACTTCCGTCCACACAAAGCCTCATACGGAGCCATCCCAATGCTCGCATGAAAGCTGTTGTTGTACGCGACCTCCACCAATGGCATGTAACGGTCCCAACTTCTAGGTTGATCCAAAACACATGCTCTCAGCATATCTTCCAACGTCTGAATAGTCCTTTTTGACTGTCCATCTGTTTGTGGATGATACGCCGTACTAAGACATAGCTTCGTGCCGAAAGCTCTTTGGAAAGCTCCCCAAAACCTTGAAGTGAATCGGGGATCACGGTCCGACACTATGCTCGCTGGCACACCATGAAACCTTACTATCTCCTTTATATACAACCTTGTTAACTCTTCCATACAACAGCTTACTCGAATAGGTAGAAAATGAGCAGATTTGGTTAAGCGATCCACGATCACCTAAATCACATCAAATCCCGACCTATTCCTCGGTAAACCGGTCACAAAATCCATTGCAATATCTTCCCACTTCCACTGAGGAATTTCAAGTGGTTGAAGCATTCCCGACGGTTTCTAATGCTCTATTTTCACCTTCTGACACGTCAAGCACCTTGAGACATGTTCTGCCATATCCTTTTTCATACCAGGCCACCAGAACATAGTCTTCAGATCATGATACATTTTAGTACTTCCAGGGTGGATAAAAAATTCGCTCTTGGCACTTCTCTCAATAGATCTTGCCGCAACGTCCCAACATCCGGCACAATGATCCTACCCTTGAAACTGCACAATCTATTTTGATCCCATGACACTCTCCATTGCTTTCCTTGTTCGATAGCTGGCAATACCTTTGGTAGCACGTCATTGTTTTGATGAGCCTTCAGGAGTTCCAATTTAAAGTCACTTGAGATCTGTAACTGATTCAGGCAATCTCTCCCAGCAACTTCACCAATATCCAACTTAAGATCCTCAAACTTCTCCATTAGCTCTTCTTCCTTGATTCTCATCCACGCTATCGTCAAAGACTTCCGACTCAAAGCGTCCGCTACCACATTTGCCTTTCCAAGATGATAACTCAGTTCAAAATCATAGTCTTTAAGCAACTCCAACCATCTCCTCTGATGCATATTAAGCTCTTTCTGATCGAAGATGTATTTGAGACTCTTATGATCAGAAAAGACACTAAACCTTACTCCGTACAAGTGATGTCTCCAAATCTTCAATGCAAACACAATCGCCGCTAATTCCAAGTCATGAGTTGGATAATTCACCTCATGCGGTCTCAGCTGACGCGATGCGTAAGCCACCACGTTCCGGTGTTGCATCAACCCGCAACCTAAACCCTTCAATGAAGCGTCACAATATACTTCAAATGGTTCATGTGGTTCCAGCAAGATCAAAACAGGTGCTGAAGTTAACTTTTGCTTTAAAGTTTGAAAACTCTCTTCACACTCTGATGTCCAAACAAAAGGCGCTTCTTTTCTTGTCAACTTGGTCATTGGTAGTGCAATCCGGGAGAATCCTTCAATAAATCTCTAGTAATATCTGGCTAACCCCAAGAAACTTCTAACTTCCGTCACTGTCATCGGTCTTTTCCATTCTATCACCGCTTCTACCTTAGAAGGATCCATCGCTATGCCTCCTTTGCTCACCATGTAACCTAGGAACTTTACTTCCTCCTTCCAGAACTCGCACTTCGACAACTTAGCATACAATTTCTGCTCTTTCAGGATTTGCAGCACAATCCTTAAATGCTCCTCATGTTCCTTTGCCGTCTTAGAGTAAACTAAGATGTCGTCTATGAAAACTACCACGAACTTATCTAAAAAGGGATAAAAGACTCTGTTCATATAATCCATGAAGACAACAGGTGCATTCGTTAACCCAAAGGACGTCACTGCAAACTCGTAGTGTCCATAGCGCGTCCTAAACGCAGTCTTAGGGATATCATCCTCTTTCACCCTTATCTGATGGTAACCGGATCTTAAATCTATCTTGGAAAATACTCCAGCTCCTTGCAGTTGATCCATCAAGTCATCTATCCTTAGCAGCGGGTACTTATTCTTCACTGTCACTTTATTCAGCTGGCGGTAATCCACACACAGTCGCATTCCTCTATCCTTCTTCTTTGCCAACAAAACGGGCGCTCCCACAGCGACACACTTGGTCGCATGAACCTTTTGTTCAGAAGCTCCTCTAGCTGAGTCTTTAACTCAGCCAACTCTTTCAGAGCGCCATCCCATACGGTGCAATCGACACTGGTCCGGCTCCCGGCACCAATTCAATCGCAAACTCAATCTTCCTTTGAGGTGGAAACTCTGGAATATCTTCCGAAAATACCTCCGGAAAATCCCTAACTACTGGGATCTGATCTAACCCTTGGGTATCACCCGAAGCATTAGCAATTAACAAGATGTAATCCATTAGCAGTTAACAAGATGTAACCCTGACACTCTTCCCCACTACAGTGCACCATAACAGAGTTCAAGTAATATCCTGCAGTTATCACTGCTCCACTCTCTCCTTCTGGCATAAATCAAATTGTCCGTTCAAAACAATCCAACAAAATCCGATTTTTCGACAACCAATCAAACCCCAAAATCATCTCCAATCCAACCATAGGTAAACAGATCAAATCATGTACAAAATCTCTACCCTCAAGCTTGAAACCTACTTGTCTACAACCTGATCTAGTCATAACTGTCTGATGCGGGGTATGTACATGCAGATCAAAAGGTAACTCTAACACTTTCAAGCCTAATTCCTCAACTTTAGCAATTGAGATAAACGAATGCGAAGCTCCAGTATCATATAATGCAATTAAAGTCTTGTCACCAAATAAACAATTACCTTTCATCAACGGATCTGCCTTGGAAGTATCCTTGGCATTCACAGCAAAGACTCGCCCCTGGTGTTGACTCTGACCCGCATTCGGGTTCTTCCCATGAGTGTAATCCCTCGCGATATGACCAGGCAAGCTACAGTTGAAGCACCCACTCTGACTTCCTCTTTCCTTGCCCCGCTAAAACTGATCATGAATGCTCTTCCTGAAACCTCCCTGATCTTGATACGTATATCCTCCCCTCTTAAAGCTTTGACACCTCGGATGGTAATACTTGCCACGCTCTTTGCTACTGCCTCCTCTATGAGTGTCCTTGGATGCAGCCACTGTTTTTGCATATTCTTCCACCACCCTTGCTTTGTTCACCAAGTCAGAGAAGACACGGATCTCCATAGGAGGCACAGTAGTCATAATGCTATCCTTCAAACCCCTCTGGTACTTAATACACCTCTAGCTCTCGTAAGTCTCCGGGTTACCCTGACATACCCGATAAAACCTACAAAGCTCTTCAAACTTGTTGGTGTACTCTGCCACAGACATGGAACCTTGCTTCAGCTGTATTAGCTCCATCTCCTTTGCTTCCCTTGTAGACTCAGGGAAGTACTTCTTGTAAAAGGCCATTCAGAATACATTCCACGGAACATCAACATTCTGTAGCAGTAGCAAGTGACACTCTGCTTGCCACCAGGGCTGGGACTCTCCCGCAAGCTGATAAGCAGAAAACTCCACATACTGATTGTGTGGAACATGCTGCGCCTATAAAGCACGCTCCATGGTCTGGAACTAGTGGTCCGCTTCAATAGGATTAGTTGATCCTCGGAATATGGGCAGACGAAACTTGAGGAAAGTTGCCAAAGTCATCGGAATGCCTCCCGTGTTATCTCCGTTTCCCTCAACGTTATCATGAGCATTCCCTTTGCTATTCCCATTCCCATTGCTATTTCCATTTCTGTTGCCGTTCCCGACTGGTTGACCTAGCCTCTGCACAGCTTGCAGAGTCGCAGCAGCATTCGCCTCTATAGTGTTGGCCAGATTCGTCATCACCGCCATGAATTCAGCATGATTGTCCGCTGGTTGCTCGTTCCTACCCTCACGTGAACGTGCTCGACCTCGTCCATGAGTGGCCATGTAGGATTTCTGTCTATACCAAACAATCGATATCAAGGTGATCAGTCTCAATATCAAAAGTCTAGTGCTTCAATTTATCCTAAACAGGAACTCACAAACAAGCATACTATGCATATATCAAACAGATAACCTAATAGCATCAAAGAAAAGACACACAGAGTATGCAATGAAGCACAATCAGTCCATCCCTCAGGCTCACGAGGACAAACCGCTCTGATACAACTAAATGTAACACCCTAATTAGCCTAAGCCTTACCTCGCGTCGTAAAGCAAAAGTTAATCAAAGGTTACGACAGTTCTAAGATTATACATATATTATATAGAAGGAATTAATAATATCTAGAAGCTTGATGAAGAATACAGCTCAAAAACATGGATTTCAAAAGCGTAGAATGTACTAACGAAGCCACTGACTTAAAGCATAAGAACAGATATCGAATAACAAAACATCATAGTATAATAGTATAACATCATAAGACACTAGCCACGACTCGCGGAGTTTAAGCCGGCTAGCCATATACAACCATAAATGAAACCAGATAGTATGCAAAGTACATCAAAAGACTCAAAAGAAGTATCCGGATCCTCCGCTTCTGTCACCAACCAGACAACTCACCGAGGTGGGTTGCGACCTGCAACTGAAAAATACAACAGAGATATGGTATAAGAACCGGAGGTTCTCAGTATGGTAACAGTGCCCAGTGATGTAGGATATAAGACCCCGAGACACCAAAGGCAATCCTAGACTCCATATCCATCACAAGAATTCAAGCTTAAAGCATTTTAAACCAAATCAGCATAATATGTAATTCCTTAACACAACTTAAGCCATAGTACCAAAAAGGGTAATCTATCTTAGGGAATTTCTACTCTAATTAGATACCGCTGTCCCACAGCCTTCACCAATCGAGCCGCCATGCAATCCCATCGCCACCGTCTTCCGAACCTCCTCAGTCCCAATAAAAGCACAAGTATATACAATACAAGTAAAACACAAGTAGAGACATATATAGCAATTAATACAATTAGCAATTAGACATGTTAAACAGATAGGAAAAAAATAATATCAAGTCGGCAAAGCATACAAACAGATAGAAAATGCATATGATGAATGCCTGCCCTATTGGCTGTGATATCACATTGTCGGTTCAACTGCCAACCCGACACATCTCCATGGAGAAGTTGTCCTTCGGATTCATGGTGTGGGAACCCCCGAGATATAGTGCTCTGATCACTATCCAGGGTTTTGCACCTGTACGCTCTGATGATGCGAAGGGATGCTAGCGGGATCTATTGCCACCGACCTTACATCTAAGTGCAAGCAGGACGAACCACCGCTCTTACGCCGCCGCCGCTACCATGACAGGCGGGATCCAACCTCGGCCCCTGCCGGGCGCATAACGTCTCATAATCTCAATGAAAAAGGTGGTACAGTGGTTTTCAAAACATTTTTAGTACAAGATGGATCCATCACTTCATTCAGAGTCCTCGACTCTTTTCAACCACTGTTCGTTCACATTTTGGTTCCTTGATTTCGCATCTCATTCATCAACCATTCATCACACATCATCAAACCTTCCCCAGTACAACAGAAACCTAGTACTCCGTTTGCTACCTTTTTCCAAATATTAATGTCTAAAACCCTTAAACCATTTCCCATATTTGAGCACCCAAAAATATGCCCAAAAGTCTTTAAAAGGTATTATAGAAGCTTACAACCTCGTCGGGAAGGTGAAATAGTTGAAAACAAAGCAAAATTTGAGAAACAGAGCGTGTGCGTCTGCACAGGGGTGTGCGTGCGTACGCCCAGGAAATTTTTAAAAGTGTGCGTACGCACAGGAGTGTGCGTACGCACAGGTGTCAAAACATAAAATGGTCTGTTCACTTGCACAACCTGTGCCAGCGCCCCCAACAGACTGGCCTCCCCAACGTGTGCATGCGCACAGGTTTGTGCGTATGCACATGTTGCAATTTTCCATTGGTGTGCGCGCGCACAAGCTGTGCCAGTGCTGCAAGCAGACTGCTTGCCTCTGTGTGTGCGGACGCACAGGTCTGTGCGTGCGCACAGGTCACCCTTAAACCATTTTCTTCTTCCTCTACTCCCTTTCTCAATTTCTAAAGTTTAGGGTTCATTAAATGAACCTTTATATATGTTGGGTTTGGGCCCAACTTGGGCCCGGTTCAACCCGTTAGCGTTTTTAACCCATTTGGCCCAACTTTAGGCCAAGCCTTTAAAATTAACTCCCGGTTTTCCATTTCTAACATTTTTCTAAGGTTTTTCACTGTTTCTACTTTTTCTCTTGCAACACCTGGCAGAGTTGAACCGGTTCAACTGGTTTAACTATCGGCTCACAGTTTTTTCATGGTTTTTCGCAAAAAACACATTTTCTTACTCAGAAAGATCCACTGAGTCCAAAAATGATGTTCAAAATCTCAAATTCTCACTCTAACTTTTTTTAATCAAATTTGAACAATCTAACCACTTAATTAACCGGTTCGATTAATCGCGGTTCTTACACTATGGCCATGCGTTCGTCTCGGAATTCTCTTCAAATTCATCTGAACAAAGTAGTAAGAAACTCGAAATTTCTCACCCAGTTCTCACCTCCCTTCAATTCCACAATTTTTTGTTTTGAATATTGAGAGATTTTGTAATTTTGATGATTTAGGGGTGCTCTAGCACGATCTAGCATTGGGTTTTGTCCATGAAATCAGTGGATAAGGTAAGAAACTACTAAACCTTAGTTAATTAGTGAATTAGTGAACTCTTGTATTGATTATAGTAAAATTGTATGAAATTAGGTGGAATTTTATGTTGATTAAAGTCAAATAAGTGAATTGGAGTACTTGGAATACAACTTTGGTGGCTGGAACTTATTGGAGTTGTTTAGAAGTCTTAGAAATTTGAAGTTCGGTGTTTTGAACTTTGGGAAAAATCGGCTAAGATATGGTTTCGGTTTCTTTTAGTTGATATATAATGTTATGTGAAAACCTAGGCTAGTTGTCTTAGGATAGGTTTGAATAATGTGAATTGGTTGATTTAATTGATTAGACATAATATGTGCATGTATTGTCAATTGTTGATATGTTATGGAGTGATTGAGAGGTATGTGGCAATAGTTAGGAGTAATTGGCATTGATGTGGTTGTGATTTGGGTGTAGTTATGAATGGAAATTGTTGAATTTGTGTTGAAAGTGTTAATTGTGAAGTTGGTGGCCTTGTGAGTTAAATTTTTTGAATGAGGTTGATGTTGAAGATTGAAATTGATTAAGTAAAATTGGATGTGATGTGGATTGTGATAATGATTATGTGGTGTAATTTGTGTTTGAGAAGAAAAGGTGCTTGAAGTCATTGAAATGAGACAGCAAATGGAAAAGAATTGAAATGTCAGGTGTTGGAATGATTGAGTACTAATGGAGGATTTGTTGATAAGGTGAAGTAGTGTTTGGTATTGGTTTGGTATGGTTAATTTGGTTTAGTATTGAGAGTTTTGAAAACTAGAGTCTTTTAATAAATTTGGTAATAATATATTTTTTACCAACTTCGGCGGGCCATAACTTGGTCCTCGTAGTTCAGACTTGAGTGAACTTTGTTTTAAATCAAATATGATTGTGAGATCTTTAAAATAGTGTAAAGATGAGGGAAATTGAAATTTCGTAGAGAAAGTTATGAACATTAGAAGTTAGGTATAAAAAATTGAACTTTATGAAGTTGCAGAAAACCAGAATTTCTAGTTTGGGTGCCCACGCACCCTATGTATGCACAGAACAGGACGTGTGATGAGACTCATGTGTACGCACAAGGGGTGTGCGTATGCACACCTTGGGAGTTTTACAAGTTGTGTGTACTCACACAATGGTGCGTACGCACACGCTAGAAAAGTTGTCTGGTGCATGCGTACGCACGATACCCTGTTTTCACACTAAAATCCTATTTTTTACTGTTTGGCCTTTCCGGCAAGCTTGTAAACATTATAACCCTCGTTTAAGGTCTGATAGCTAGTTTTTAGGCTTCAGAATAAGAGCGAACATATTAAGGATGTGGAATTGATATTGAGGAAGAATTGGATTAAGTGTAATGAGAGTTATGAGAAGGATAACTGATTCTTGATTGGGACATGACAGAAATGATTATGATGAAATACTGGGTTATGGTAGCGGTAACTATGATAATCAGAATGATTTGATTGTGATTTTGAGGATATTTTGAATGAAAATGAGATTGAGATGTGATGATAAACGTGATTATGATTACGAATGAAGTTGATTGAGTGATAAGGAATCAAGGTTAATGTTTGAGATACCTAAGTAGTAGTAAGGGTTGTGGTTTGTCCCACTTGTTCTGAGTCATTATTTGAGACACTTGGGTAGTAGCAAGGGTTGTGTTTTATCCCACTTACTCGGAATTATTAATTGTGACACCTGGGTAGTAGCAAAGATTGTGGTTCGTCCCACTGGCTTCGGGTTGAGTTCGTAAACACCTGCCTATGTAGTACATAGTAGTAGTGGTTCATTCCATTTGCTCTAGATTAAGCGGGTAGTATGCAAGGGTTGTGGCTTAGTCCACTTGTTTTACGATGTGGTGTTTCTATCCAGGGCTTGTTACTGGACATGTCAGGTTTGACTGTATAACCAACAGATGATATCATCAGTCATAGGGCAGACATGTATCATGTGCATTGTATGATTTATTTGGATATGAAATATGTGTTTTGGCTTGCCTATTTAATTATCTATATTTATATACTATGTGACTTAAATGTTGTATCTGTTATTGATGCCAAGGCATCTTAGCCTAGTTTTACTAGCCTTTTTCCTTTGTTTTTAATAGGTTTTATACACTTTCTTGAGTTACAAGTAAGCCATTTGGGTAGAAATTCATGTGTATTTGGATTCAATCAACCATGAGTAAATTGATGCATTTTCATGAGGTTTTGTGCTATAATTGCTTATATGTCAAGGATGAGAAGAAGTCTCATGATTTTAGCATAGCTTTGATGTATTTGTTTATTGATGATAGGTGACCAAAAGGCTTGGAGGAAGGTTGAAGAAAGGGGATGGCAGCAATGAAAATGAAGGCAGCAAAACCACCCTGGGAAGAGCTCAAGTTTGTGCCAACGTTTGCCTCAAACTTGAGGTCAAACATTGGCTTAAGAAGAATCCAGGAGATGCCAAAGTTTGCGCCAACGTTTGCCTCAAACTTGAGGTCAATTGTTGGCTCAAAAATATACCTAGCAGATGCCAAAGTTTGTGCCAACGTTTGCCTCAAACTTGAGGTCAAACGTTGGATCAAAAATTCACCCAGGGGAGGCCAACGTTCGCGCCAATGTTTGCCTCAAACTTGAGGTCAAACGTTGGCACAATAACTACACCAGGGGGACTTAATGTTTGCGCCAACGTTTGCCTCAAAATTGAGGTCAAACGTTGGCTGCAAAATGGACTTGGAGGGAGCACGTTTGAGCTCACGTTTGACCTCAAACGTGAACTCAAACGTGAGTGACAGAAAGAGCACCATTCTGCATAATTTTTAATACGCAAACGTTTGAGTTAAAGTTTGCCTCAAACGTTAACTCAAACGTAAATGCTCCAAAGTCCAAATTGCAAACAGATTTCTTCTCAAGTCCAAGAGCAATCAACTGAGGCTATCTTCAATCCAATTCCATCAAGGCCAAGGCCCAAATTCAAGTCTTAATGATCAAAAGAAGGAAGTGTATAAATAGAAGTTAGTTTGATTTAGAATGGACGGCAACTTTTACTTTTGAACTTTTACCTCTTTTAGAATTTTTGACTTGTAATCTGGAACTTTCATTTTTAGATCTTGGAGAATTGGGAGGAGAATTGAATTCTCTTCCCCTCTGTCTCAATCTCACCTTGAAATCTCTCTCTGTTTTTCTTTCACTGCACCATTGGAGAAATTGAGATTTGAATTTATTTCTTCTACTGTTTGATTTTACATTCACTTGCAATTGATTTCTGAATTGGATCAAGGAAGGCAGTGAGATCTAAACTTGGATTTCTAGTCTCTTGACCCCTGAGATCTGAAATTTCCTTTCTGTTCATCTGCTGAAGCTTCTTCAAGCCAAATTAATTTTCTGTTTGAGATTTATTTCAGTTTAATTCATCCTTTATTCTTCTGTTCATTGCAATTTTACTTTCTCTTGTTTAATTTTCGCAATCCCAATTCCCAATTCCTTTTATAATTCAAGCAATTTACATTTCTTGCCCTTTAAGCTTCAGCTTCTTTTACATTTCTTGCAATCTAAGTTTCTGCAATTTACATTACTTGCACTTTAAGATTCAGCTCCTTTACTTTCTTTGTCCTTAAATTTACAGTCAATTACCCCTCTCCTTTTACGATTCATGCAATTTAGCTTCTGTCAAATATAAATCACTCAAATCAACTCTTGTTCGCTTGACTAAATCAACCACTAAACTAAAATTGCTAAATCCTTCAATCCTTGTGGGATCGACCTCACTCACGTGAGTTATTATTACTTGATGCGACCCGGTACACTTGCCGGTGAGTTTTGTGTTGGATCATTTTCCACACATCAGTTATCTTAATTGTGTTTTACTTGCATGCTTTATATGTGTTTAAACTTGAGAGATCCCTCAGGTGGAAGAGGAGAGATGAGGGTTGTATCACTTGGAGATTGGGAGGTTGTAGAGAGCTGAAGCTGAGGAGATAGATTAGAATTCCTAGGTAGATTTATCATATTCTAGTTAGTAAGAACTCTAGGCTTTGATCTGGATTGTAGAAGTGTAGGATTGCCTTCGGCTTCACGAATCCTTATATCTTATCTATTGGGCACTATTACCATACTGAGAACCTCCGATTCTCATACCATACGTATTTGTTATTTTTCAGATGCAGGACGAGAGACACCTCACTGAGCATGCTGGAGACTCTCTGGAAGCGAAGATCTACATTTTGGGGACTTTTATTGTGTATCTAGTTTATATATATGTATATATATATTCTCCACTTTGTATACATTTTTATTTTGTCCCTCCTAGAGGTTGACTCGAAGAAACAGGATTTATATTTTGTCTTTTGGGAAACATTTTGGGTTGTAT
>NC_029788.2:94836324-94855823 GCF_000816755.2 Arachis ipaensis
TCTCTCTTTGGTTTTCTGTATAAGTCATATATCTTAATGCTTTTCGAGTGTGACGCATTGTCGGTTTTACTTTGTTCATCTTTTCTTTCAAGGATCCTAGTAAAACTATTCTTCATATATATCTACGTACGTATTTTTTTTAGAGATAGTGACACCTTACCACCTTTGATTTACGACCTCGGCATAAAGCTTTGTTGGTAGGGTGTTACAGAGGGTGCCTAGGAATTAGGTTATGTTGGTTTTGAAAGAGGTAAATTTGAGAATTTGTAGAATTGAGTTACAGAGAATTTTGTGTAAAAAGTGGTTTTTGGCCAACTTAGATGGGCCATACCTTGGTGACCGAAGCTTGAAATTGATTAAACTTTACCTTGAATTAAAGTTGCGGAAGAGTACTTTAAGACCGTCCAAGAACGAAGGAAAAATGAATTTTGTAGAAAACATTATGAATGTTTGAAAATCGGTGTCGAAAACTGAAAATTTCAGATTCTACAGCACACCAGAAACTTTCTAATGTGTGCGTGTGCACAGGGGTGTAACACCATTACTACCAAAATGTCATGCTTTTGATTGCGCCACTTTGATAGTAAGGAGTATTACGTTGACTTTAAATATACTTATTAATAAAATAGGAGCCTTTAACTCTCAAAAAAACCGGTATCGCTGTTTTCTTTGAAAAATCAAAATTTTTTTTTCACCTTTTACAAACATGCATATATAAACAAAACTTCTTATACAAGAAACATACAAATATTATTACAAGACTTCTCATTCAAGTAACTTACAAATATTATAAACATACATATCATTATAATTCATATCCCTCTTTACAGAAACACAATAATAACAAAGGTGAGGAAAAAACTATAACTAATATATCCAAAGAAAAACAACACAGCTAAAACTTTTTCACCAAGGTTCAAAGCCATACCGAGTAAAAATTGAAAATCTTAATTGAACACTCCAAAAGAATTTATCCTCAAATCCATTACTTTAGTTACTCTAAAATCTTTAAAAGTACTCAAGACATATCTCTTTTGATAAAATTAATCAAACTAAACTCATTTTTATTTAGCCAAAACTTCCAACCTATTTTCAAAACCAAAACCAAAACTCCTGAAACTCTTCAAAATAGAATGCTTCAATTGAATAAATCAACTTCAACTTCTTTTCAATATTAATCAAAATCCAAAATAGTCCCTTAAATTCTCATTATTAGATTTCAATTAAATGCTTATAAAAATTTTAGCAGCACCTCCCCTAAAACTCGGACTTTGCCACCCTTTTCACGTCCCAACCAAACTAGTTCTCAAACTCTTCTCAATCATTTCCAAAATCAGACCAATTCCAATATCAAATCATTTCCAAATTCTTGAAATAATTTTTGATAAATCAAACTAAATCAATTCCAATATCTCAAATATTTTCTAATTCTCAAAATCATTTCTGATGAATCAAACAAAACCATTTGAACAAAGTCAACCAACAAACTAGAATACCCATTCTTCTCAAATAATCAATAAATTAAACAGGCAAACAATTTCAATCATCCAGAGCAACTCAGTTCAATCCAAAATACTCACATAATTATAAAAATATATATTTTCATGACAATATCGACGTGTAACAATTTTTGATAATAAAATGCTTTTAAGAAAAAGTCCCTACCTCGAATAGTTAAAACTCAAAAGCTATAAAAACAAGCAAATATCCCTTTTCCTCCCGACCCGCAGTAGCGGCAGGTTCAATTGCAACCTGCAATAACTGGAATTCGACCCTACGTTACCAAAACATCAGAATCTCTAACCAAACATAACATAATACTAATTTTCAAGGATTTTGAAACGAAAACACTTACCATAACAAAGGAAGAACGATTGAATCGAACAGCAATAGGTCCAGCAATGGTTCTGACAGCTAAAGTGCCATTTTCCAGCAACAGAGGCGTGGCAACTCAGTCTTCTCCTTCCTTGGCAAGTTCTTCTTCTTTCAGTTTGCATTGTGTGCATTCTCCCCCCTTCAGGCAACAACGGCAGCCACCACAACGATCCAGGCAGCGGCAACGGCAACCACCGCGACGGTGTTCATGGCACGACAGCAGTAGAAGTAGTCCCCCTTCCTTTGTCGTTGTCTTCTGTCTCTTCTTCCTTAGCTCAGTTTAATGACAGAGCATATCCATAGCTGCGATGATGGCATGGCAGCAATGGCTCTAGGGTCGATGACAAGGCGTAGCTCAACCGCAAAATGGTAGAACTACAACAATGGTGCATGGCAGCACGAACACAAATGGATCCTCCTTTCTCTATTGCATCGTGTTTCTCTCTCCTTCCTCTGGATCTCTCTCACTTCGGCGGTAATGGTAGGAAACTCAACTGTGGCAGCGAGCGTGATGATGGCAGACTCCTTCCCCGACGGCGGCATAGTAGCCCAAAGGTGGCGGCAGCAACAACCCCTCCCCTCGGCTCACTCTTCTTCCTCTTCTCCATCTCACATCTCTTTATCTCTTTTCGTTCTCTTTTGTTTCATGGGTATGAGGGGAAACGGCGGAAAGAGATGCGTGAAGGGGTGTCCGTGTGTGTTTGCGTTTTTAGAGTTAGGGTTTGGGTAAAATAGGTATTTTTAATAATTTTACGGATAATATAGTAATTGAAAACTAATCTTAATTCCACAATAATTATATATAAAATATTATTTATTTAGAAATTTATATTCAAATTGTAAATTAAAAATTGTTCATTTTATATGTAAAAATCTCTGAAAATATTATCTTGAGTAAATATAATAAATCGTAAAATAACTTATCATTTAATTTTTGAAAATTTGGGGTCTTACATCCTACCCCACTTATAAAAATTTTCGTCCTCAAAAATTTGTGCAAAACAAAAGAGATTCACATTATCTTCACTTTTGAACACATTAGGAGAAAGCAAAAACCTTTGGCATAAATATAATGGAAAAGTGTGGTGCAAAGCAGAAGCTACAAGATAGGCTGATGTAAAGATTACATGGCTTAAACATGCGGTGGTATTATAGTGTGGCAAAAGGTTACAAATAGGTTGAGGTTAATACGACGTGCTTAACATCCGCATACTGATCTCATACCAACTCTAGAGCTTCAACTTCCTAAACTTCAATAAGACCCCTTTTGCGTTAATCAAAACTCCCCAACTTCTTATGACATCGTGCACTTACAAGCTTCTCCTTTCGTGTCCATGAAACGTGTTGTAAAGAACTAATGTATCGCTTGATATATCTAAAGGTCACACATGACACTAAAACAAATCTCGAACTACTAAAAAAGATATAAAACTGAGGAAGAGAAAAACAAAAATCACAGACGGGGTTCACCGAAATTCAAGAGAATGGTTAAGAATACAATCAAGTAGGGAACATATCAAATTAAATCTTTTTCAATTAAGATTCGAAACAAGAACTTCAATAAGGTACCAATGATACAGTCAGATAGAGATATACATAAGATGCAAGACATGAAGAAAAACAACTAAACCACATCTCAAGAAAAGCATATATCTTAAGGAATTTAAGCAAACATATATAGTTAAGATCAATGAGAATACATACGAACAATGAACAGGGTTGGAAAAGAATCAATTTACTTTCCAAGGAAGAAATCTCAACAAGGATGTCAAGGTGAACCATGAAAAAAATTAGATACATAACCGAGTAAACTCGAGAAGCAACCTTTAACATTCCCAAAACCCGCGATATGCGTAACCTATTACTTCTATTTCGCCTATGATAACCTGTTAGTGCTCTCATATACATAAACCATTATTGTTAAGCTGACCAAACTTAATACTTTGAAGTATGCAATGATAGACTAATGGCATTAATCAATGGACAGTCATGTGCCTAAAAATGTAACTCTCGTCATCTGGACAAGACTGATAAACCCATATTTTATGATGAATTTTGGTTAGAAAAGAGTGAAATTTATCAAATTATCTTATATTTATTCATTGAAATAGCATAGTTTTGTGAACTTCTCCTAAGTGTGCTTGATTGTGAAAAATATGCTTTTTACGCCTTTAAATTATCAAATTTAATCCATCTTTATTCCATTTGATGCCTTGATGTATTTGTTTAAGTGATTTAAGTTTTAGAAGGCAAGGATGGCTTGGAAGGATGAAGAAAAATCATGCAAAAGTGAGGAATTCATGAAGAAGTGAAGGATTTGTAGAGTTGTCAATCCTGATCTCTTTGCACTAAAGTGATTATAACTTGAGCTATAGAGCTCCGAATGAGGCAATTCTAGTGGCATTAGAAAGCTAACATCCAAGGTTTCAAAACTATCTGCATATGTCTATAGTGGACATTGAGTTAAGAAATCCACGTACGTAGTCAAATTTTGTGTACGCGAGACACCAAAAATGTGCTTCATTAAAGAAACACATGAGGGGCGATTTTTGGAGTATTTTGGGCCCAATTCAACTCATTTCTGATGCTATTGAACCAAGAGTTGAAGAGAGAATGAACCAAGTAGTGTTAGTTTTATTTTTACATTATGTTTTGGGATTCATAGTTTAGTTTCTCTTTAATTTTAGATTTTGATCTTGTTCTAGTGTAGTTTTTTTATATTTTCTTATTCTAGTGTCTTAATTTTCCTATTTTCTTATACTTTTAGTTTTATTTTTATGTTTTCTTGATGCTTAATTGAGTTGTTGTTATTAATTTCTTACATTTGGTAGCTATAGATTTTATTAATTCTTACAATTTATGATACTTTATGTTTATGCACTCTAGGTATTTGATAAAATGCTTGGATTAGTTTTAGAGTAGATTTTTTCATTCTTGGCTTGTGATTGAGGAATTAGGTGATATTGAGTCATTACTGTCCAATTTGGATTGATAATCTAGAGTTGTTAGTTGATCTTGTATTCACTAACGTTAACCTCTTACTAAGCTCAATTAGTAAAGTGGTTATGATTTGTGAATTGAAATTAATTATGCCTACTTGACCTTCTTCTGATGTTGGAGATAACGTAATAGGATTACTCTTGATAATTGTTATGTTTAGATTAATGACAAGAATAGAACTTCTTGATTCTTAATCCTAGCCAAGAAGCCTTTTTAGCATTTGTTAATTTTGCTTTCTTGCAATTTAATTTCTTGTTTGTTATCATCCAAAACCCTAAAAATATCTCATGACCCATAACACGCGCATCTCACTGCAATTTCTTTGAGAGACGATCCAAGATCTAATACTCTTGGTTTTTATTTGTTTGCATTTGTGACAAACAAAATTAAACTTTGATTGAGAGTTATTTGTTAGTTTGGACTATACTTACAACGGAATTATTTTGTGAAATTCTGAACCGACATTAATTCTTCTGTTAAAGACCTACCACATGACAGACGCTCAGAGTATGCAATTAAAGCATAGTCAATCCATTCCTCAGGCTCTACAGGAAAGACAGCTCTGATACCATAATGTAACACCGTTACTACCAGAATGTCACGCATCCAGCAGCGCCACTCTGATAGCTAAGAGTATTACGACGACTTTAAATATACTTATTAATAAGGAGCCTTTAACTCTAAAAAAATCGTATCGCTGCTTTCTTCGAAAAATCGAAAGTTCTTTTTTCACTTTTTACAAACATGCATCAAACACACAAACGCACACACACACGCACACACACGCACACACGCACACACGCACACACGTACACACGCACACACACACATAAACATATGAGACTTCTCATTCAAGTTAATTACAAATATTATAAACATACATATTATTACAATTCATATCCCTCTTTATAGAAACATAACAATAACAAAGGTGAGGGAAAAATATAACTAATATATCCAAACAAAAATAGTGCAGCTAAGAACTCAGCAAAACTTATAAGATTCCTCATCCATCCTGAAAAAGAAAAGTCTGTAGGAGGTAAGAACATCGTCCTCGCAGGTTCTCAGTAGAGGGTTTAAGAATTGTCATACTAGGATACGTACAAAAGAAGAATGAATTTCAAAATCAATGATCATCGTTCATCTTATGAATCTTTTTGAAAACAAGCGGTTAATTACCAAAAAATCCAAACTCATATTTTAAAATTTATAAAAGCCAATCAAACATAATATCCAAAGGATTTCACTACATACCAAAAGGACAATACTAACTAAACTTACCACTAATTCATCCAATCACGGCATCCGGCCCAACACAAAATCAAATCATAGCCTCCGGTCCAAAGCATAATCATATGACGGCCTCCGGCCCAGCACAAAATCAAATCATCACTCAAACCACTATAGTCCAAACCAACTAGTCACAATCACAAGTAATGAAGTTCAAATACAATCAAGAGAAATTATAGCAGGTATGGCAATTATCAGTTAAACAGAAATATTCACATAGGCAAACCAAATACAATATGAACATCCAAACAATGTCACATAGATGCAAATGATGCATGCCTTCCCTATGCCCAATGAGCTCATCTGTCGATTATACAGCCTAACGCGACATGTCTGATAACAAACCTTGGACAGTCCCTCGGTATGTGCATCCCCAAGAGGTATTCACTTCCCTTGGAGGAATCATCTGGACCAGCCATATCTTGTGACGGAGGGTCAACAAAGTCTGAAATCTCAACCCAGAGCAAGTGGGGCGAACCACTTCATCTTCCCAGGGAGTCTTAAATCATATCAACCCAGAGCAAGTGGGGCGAACTACACCCATGCATCTATCCAGGGAGCTCAAATCTCAAATTTCTTTTTCCTTTAAATCCAATACCACCTCTTTGTAACATTTTCCAAAATCTTCAAAACAATTTCACTTAAAATAAACCGATTCTTCTTTAAAAACTCAATTCTCACCTAATTGAAAATTTTCAAACTACTTCAAACCATTTCAAGATCAAACTTCGTTCAAAAGACAAAAGAAAAACATTTATTAGCTAAACCCCTCAGCAAGGCCATTAGACTTTAGGGGAACGACTACTAATCTCATTTTTTTAAACAAACTTACAAAACTTTTCCAAGATATAAAATCTCAATTTAAAGTATCCTCATGGTCTCCAACCACCATCTCAAAATTAAATAAGTTAAATCATAAACCAAATTCATGAATTAACAAAATCACAAAACTCATTTTTTATTTAAACCAAATCATTTAAACTAAAATATCCAAACCAATTTCAATACCATTTTAAACTCTAAAACTTTTTCAACAAGGTTCAAAGCCATACTATGTAAAAATTGAAAATCTTAATTGAACACCCCAAAAGTATTTATCCTCAAATCCATTACTTTAATTACTATAAAATCTTTAAGAGTACTTAAGACATATCTCTTTTGATAAAATTAATCAAACCAAACTCATTTTCCTTTAGCCAAAACTTCTAACCCGTTTTCAAAACCAAAACCAAAACTCCCGAAACTCTTCAAAACAGAATGCTTCAATTGAATAAATCAACGTCAACTTCTTTTCATTATTAATCAAAACCCAAAATAGTTAAATTCTCATTATTAAATTTCACTTAAATTCTTATAAAAACTTTGGCAGCACCTCTTCTAAAACTCAGACTTTTCCACCCTTCTCGAGTCCCAACCGAACCAGTTCTCAAACTCTTCTCAACCATTTCCAAAATCAGACCAATTCCAATATCAAATCATTTCCAAATTCTCAAAATCATTTTTGATAAATCAAACCAAACCAATTCCAATATCTCAAATTATATCTAATTCTCAAAATTATTTCAGATAAATCAAACAACTACTTCAACAAAGTCAACCAACAAACCAGAATACTCAAGCTTCTCAAATAATCAATAAATTAACCAGGCAAATAATTTCAATCATTCAGAGGAACTCAGTTTAATACATAAGATTCACGTAATCATAAAAATATACTTTTCATGGCAATATCGACTTGTAACAATTCTTGATAATAAAATACTTTTAAGAAAAAGCCCATACCTCAAATAGTCGATTCCTCGCAACAAGTCAATACAAATATTGTCCTTGTGAAGCCACAATTCACAGCCTGTATAAAGGCTCTTAAGTCATGTGATAGGAAACTAACTAATATGCTTTTCAATTATGCAAAAGATTACACTAATATCCTCCTTGAATAATCCAACTATGGACCATGTCTCAGTTGATAGCAACTTGGTGATTGGCGCACTGCCATCAAATATTATCAATGCCCTTCAAGAATCTATGAGGTTTATGCTAGAAAATAGCCTTTCATTTGAGAGCTCTGGCTTCATGGGATCTGGAGTTTTGTCTTGGTATTTTAAAATCTAGCTAAAAGCATTAAATTTTGTAAAAATTTTAGATTGTAATATCAGTTGATTATGATAAGAGCATAACTATATATTGAATTTGATTCTTATATTAGTGACGACTTTGTTGTTGAATTCTTTACATATTAAAGTTATTAGTCTTAAAAATTATCATATTATACTAAGTTTAATTATTATGTTAAATGAGTTTGATTATACTCAAATTTTAAAACATAATTATAGCATGTTTGATTATAATCTAATTATACCATAAATGAAGAGCTTGCTATTTCCATGAATGAACTAATAATAATTTAGAATCTCAGATAATAAAAATAATAATTTCATAAGAAAGGAATATTGAGTGTAAAAACACTAGTCATATGTAAAATCAAAATTAAACAAGGGTAAAATGCAAGAGCTGCATTGCAACTTGTAACAAATCTATTACACAAAAAATAAAAATCATGTTCTTCCAAAATAAATTTATTCCAGTTGTAACTAACTTTCATGAACACTTGTTGACTCTTTCAGCTAAATTTTTGTTATGTACAAACAATCCAATAATCTTTTCTATAAATAATATAACACCCTACCACACAGAGCCCTATGCTTAAGTCATAAAATAGAGTTGGAGAGGTATTACGACCTCTAAAAATAAAATTTAGTATATATAATAGCGTAAAAATGTTTATAACTAGGAGCCTTTGAAGGAAAAGGGGTAAAATAAAATCGTTAAATTAAAAAAATGCAACACTCCGATCGATAATATAAACGAAGTAGATAAAGTAAGCCAACACGGATATATGTACAACAGAGTGCCATGAAACAGCTAGCAAAGCCCAGGACTCAATTCGCTAAGGTAACCGGTCCGAGCATATAGTTCTACATGTATAGATATATAGGAACAACCCAAAAGAAAGCCCAAAATACAGAGTTACAAAACCTGAGTCTCCAAAATAACCTCTAAGATGAGTCAAAATATGATATATACAATGGAGATAATAAGTATCTAAGTAAGTACATAAAACCAAAATAAAGTCTCGAGAGCTAAGGATCTTCGCTAAAACAGAAGTCTCTAGCATGCCTCAGCGAGGAGCCTCACGTCTTGCATCTGAAAATCACAAAATCTGCATGGGTGAGAACCAGAGGTTCTCAGGATAGTAACAGTGCCCAAATATCTAACATATAATGTCCTGGGAAAGCCGAAGGCAATCATAGAACTCCCAAGTTATAATTAAAGCTTATAAACACAACTAAACCATGAGAAATAAAAATAGGCAACTAACTAAAGATCTTCAGTCTAACTAAAACTCCCCTTTCCAACTCCTCCAAACCCCCCCACCCCCAACCGCCACCAGTAATTTTATATTGCAAACACAATTATATCAAGTAAGGAAATCACGAATAGGAAGTAGATACAGCAGTTCAACAAGTAGCAAGTATTTATGCAGTCAATTAGGCATTCCAAACAAATCACACCAAACAAATATAAATGCATATGATGCATGCTTGTCCTAGTGGCTGATGAGTCTCATCTGTCGATTATCAAGCCAACCTGACGTGTCCGGTAGCTAACCCAGGTACAGTCTCTCTGTTGCGCCTTATTACCATTAGAGGAAATCCGTGCCCTATCACCATTAGAGGGTATCTATGCCCTGTCACCATTAGAGAGTATCGGTGCCCTGTTACCCTTACAACTAGAGAGAAAACACAAGCATACTAATATCCAACACTTTCCATCATAATTCATTTACCACATTCATTCATTAATCATATAGGCAACCCCGGCATACTCGCCACATGTTCAAGCTTCCTCAATCAATCATAATCATTTAATCATTAATCATACACATATACATGCCCAGTCATAACTCAATGTTTATCACAGCCATCCGGCTCACAACACACACGACAATTCCACCATCATACTCAGCAACTCATACAATCATCATTACTCATCATTCATCGCTAATTCTCTCCTTACTTCATCCACAAGTTACCACATTCCCTAGTTTCTTCTCACTTCTAAGCATAATATTAAGATTTAGGACTTAAAGGATGAAAAGGAGGCTTAGAAGTTTTGAAATTCGGTTTTAAAAACAAAAAAAAAATCGTATTTGTTGAAAGCAGGGTCAATAGCCTAAGTTTTCACATTACATTATATTTTAGATACAGAAAACCGAAACCGTACCTTGGCCGATTCCCCGCTCAACCCGGAACACTTCCAATTTTACTTTTTCACAAGCTCTCAAGGCTTTGACACCTCCAAGAAAAGATTTTCAGCACCAAAAGCTTATTCCAAGCTTTCCAAGACCTCAACCAAGTCCCAACATACACATACACACTACCTAAACCACAATATCACATCCAAACATAGCAACTCAATACCCAAATGCCTAAATTCAAAAATTTCACTAGGGTTTGAGATCTCTTACCTTACCCAAGGATTTAAAGATCAAGCTAGGTTTATGTCTTTGGAAGAGTGATCTTCCTTTCTTGCTGCACTTGCAGCATGTTTGATGATTAAGAGAGGAGAGAGGGTGTTCTTTAAGTGTCTTGGGCTGAGATGGGTTCGGCCTTAGGCCTAATATGGGCCAGGTTCGCCCGGTTCGGTCCATTCAGCCCAATCTTAGGCCAAATTCTTTAAAATAAGTGTCAAAATTCTCGTTTTAATTTTCTCTATCATATTAAACGATAAAAATTATATTTTTAATTTTTTAGAATAAATTCTAATTTGTGGGCTAATTATATATTAATTAACCGGGTTTTATAAATAAAGTCTACAAAAAAAAAGTTTTATGTAAGAATATTATCATAGATATCATATAAGGAGCTTGAAAAATATTCAACAGCAAATGTATATATAGCGAATAATTTTATCTTTATTTGAAATCTCTATCAACTTACATAAACTTCAAAAGCTCAAGCATTAAAAATTACACAATATGTAGAGTAAACGTGTATTATCTCTATACGATATATAAAGATAAACATAAACCAAAACACTCAAAAGGTAACAACAAAAATCTCACTATATACATACACAAGTAGAATTCACCCAACAAAAGGGGAATTTATTTGCAACCTTTGCATTACCCTACTTAATCATCCATAAGCTTATATACATTACCGATATAATCTTCTGTCTCCAAAAGGAAAGATCCAAAGGCAATAGTTTCCAATACCAACCTCTTGAGGCTTGAGACTGAAATCAAAATAACACCATCAGTACTCTCAACCAAACCAGACTTCTCACTATTAAAAACAAGTTGAAAGATGTTTGATTACTGATAGCATTTTCAAGATGAAAAATTAAAAACCTTATAATTAACAAATAAAAAAAAGTAACAAATAAAAAATACTCAAAATTAAATAAGGAATTAAACCTCATCATTTAAACTTGTGGATTTCATTGAATTCCTAATTTGAATTCTGATTTTACTTCAACAAATAGCAACTTTCTTAATCTGGCCAATAAAAATAGAATCAAAACCTTAACTTAAGAAAAACAAAAAAAAATCAAAGTAATGCATTCAAAATAACTCACTAAGAAGAGAAAAGTAAACGACGCTAAGAAAAGTAGAATGAAGCGCTGCACGAAGAAGAGAAGAAAGTGAGGAGTAAGGAGTAATGGTGTGATTGAAGAGCAGAGTGAAGTGAAGTGCTGTGCGGAGAAGAGAAGAAAGTGAGGAGTGAAAAAGAAAAGAAATCGCGCGATCGAAGAAGAGGAGAGCAGTGGCGCGATAAAGAAACTGGGTGGGTTCTGTTTCCCAAGAGCGTTGCATTATTTACCGTATCTATATCCGTATGCATAAGGTAAGATTCGAACTTCCGACACTTGCTTAAACAAGACTAAGGAGCTAATCATTAGACCAACCCAACTTGGTTAATTATGTTTTACTTTTGAGTAGTAAGTTGGTAATCAATGTTATAATTTTTTGTAACGGGTTCATTTTTTTGGACATATCACAATTTCTTTTTGTACTGGGCCGAGTTTTTGGTTTTCTTGAATATACTTTTAGTTTGCTTGCTTAAATTTTTATGTTTGTTTCATTACTTGTGACCGGTATAATTTAAATAAATTATTTTTAGTTCATTGATGATACTAATATATGAAAAAATTATTGAAAATAAAAGAAATATATAATTATAAAAAATTATTGTCAAAAGTAACTATAAAATAGTAATGATATTAAAATTGTTGTAAAAAAAATAACACAAAAAACAACGGCTCATAAATCGTTCTTAAAGTTATCAACCAAAGGCAACGGTTTAAAAACCATTATTTTCATTAGTAACAAAGCTACAATAGCGAAAAGTGGTTGCCTATCCAGTTACTATTCTAAACCATTTTTTAAAAATTATTGTCAAAACCGTTGTCTATGTCAGTAACAAGGGCAATGGTTTTTTTGTTGTCGTTGCTTTAGGTAAAAAACCATTGTCTATTAGCATTGGTAACGGCACATATACCACAGGTTAAAAACCATTGTCAAAGCGTTGTCTAAAATTTTAAGAACGGTTTTTTAGTCTAGGGCAACGATTTTCAACCGTTGCGAAAATCCTTATTTGTTGTAGTGAATTGTTAATATTGTGACTGTTTCTCCCAAATGTCATGATCAATTAAGAGTTGCTCAAGCAAATAATGTTGCAAACTCAATTGCCAATGATAAGATTGTGACAGGTAGTGGACTTAATCAAATTGGTACTTTGTAAAAAGTTGAAGATACTAGATGGGGTCTCATTTAAATTCTGTACGTACGTAGCTTGCTATGCATGTTTGATGATACTTGTGAAGTTCTTGAAAAATACACCGATGAAGGTAATTTCTCCACTCTCGGTAATGCTAATGCTGTTTATGATGCTACTACATCTTTTGAATTTGTCTTTATTTTGCATTTGATGAGAAATATTTTAGAAGTTAGTTATGATCTTTTCCAAGCTTTGCAACAAAAAAATCAACACATATTGAATGCTTTATCTCTGATTTCTACTACCAAGACGTTAATCCAAAGAATGAGTGAATCAGGTTGGGAGGCTTTCATAAAAGAAGTTATATTTTTTGTGAAAATCATGAAATCGAAGTTCTTAATATGAATGCATTAAATATTCCTAGAAGAGGTTGAACTCATAAAATTGTTTATCAGATTTCAGTGGATCATCATTGTCATGTTAATTTATTTCTTGCTACAATAATTGACACACAATTGTAAGAGTTTAATAGAAGATTCAATGATAATATGGTGGAGGTGCTTACTTTAATTTCAACTTTAGATCCTAAAGATAATTATAAGTTCTTCAATGTCGACAAAGTATGTGAATTAGTAGAACGGTTTTATCCATATGACTTCAATGACTAGAAAAAATTTCACATCAGAATACAAGCTCAATATTATGAACTTGATGTTCCTACTCATGCTGAATTGAGAAATTTGTGCACAATCTCTGAGTTATGTCAAGGGTTAATGAAGACAAGAAAGTCTTTAACATATTCATTTGATTGATCGTTTGATTCAATGGTATTAACTCTTCCAATTTCAACTACTACAACTAAGACACTACAAAAAATTCGCCGAATACCGTCGGATTTGTCGGCAGATTTTCTAGATAAATCTGACGGTACCAAGTTTATCGACGGAATAAATGGGGCGGTATAAATCTTGCCGGAAAATGCTTACTGTCGGATTTTTGATAGTCCGACATTAATTTTTGTCAGAATTAGCGACAAAATATAGAGGTAGGATGACAAAGTCTTTAGAAAGTTACCGTCGGATTAATCTGTGGTAACGTTGGCACCATGTTGCACATATTTGTGCCATTTTATGGGCAGATTAAATTCTATGGTAATTCCAATGGAACTTTTTTTGGAGAATTTTTTTAAAAGAAATTCATTGGCTGTTATCGTCGGTAAATTTTGACGGTAAAGCCGATGGAAGTAAATTTTTATTTTTTAAAAAATAATTATTTTTTGTCTATTTAAAGCGTGACCTAATGACAAACATAATTGAAACAGTACTTTAAATCTGAAGTGAAATATCAAACAAACAACGTAAAAGTATGGAATGATATATGGTAATTGATATATCTAAAACAATGTTAATTACAATACGTTTTTCTCAATGTTTGATAAAGAATTATACATATCATAGAACTATATTTACATTAATCCTATTCAAATTCATCATCTTCTTCCTCTGGTTCACCATCCTCCTCTTCCGAGGTAGTTTCCTGATCATCAAACTCGTCTTCCTCTTCATCGTCTAGGTCGACCCCATCTTCTTCTTCAAGATCGCCGTCCTGTTGTGGTAGCATCGTTCTAATGAAAAAGAAAACTTATTAAACTCACAACGTAAAACTAATTAATTCAACAAACTACACAAAGTCGAATAACATAAGAAATCCTAATCACAAACTCCACTACAAGAAAATAGGCCTGTGGCCACGCTTTTTTCTTACCATGCTTTTAAAGCGTGGCCAAAAGGGGTCAATGGCCATTCTTTTATGAGGGTGGCGATTAATTAGAGGTTTGGCCACGTTTTTTCTTGCCACTCTTCAAAAGCATGGCAAAAAGGATCAATAGCCATGTTTTCATGAGGGTGGCAATTGATTAGAGATACGGCCATCTTTTTTTTCTACCACGGATGTTTTGAAAGCGTGGCAACATGGTTTCAATATAGTAGCATTTTTAAAGCGTAGCCATTTCCTGTCACTCTTTTGGCACACTTTAAAAGCATGGCCAGAAGGTTTTTTTTAAAAGAAAACTAATAACCCTAAACGCGAGACTCTCTCAAACCCAATAACTCCTGAAGCTAAATAACCCTAAACACGCTACGAGACTTTCTCACTCCCAACAATGCCTCCGTCATTCACAACCCCTGCATTGACGGCGAAACATTAATAACTCCTGAAGAACAAAGAACATCGCCGGCACTCACAATGCTTCCATCGGCACTCCCACCATCGCTTGTCCCACTATAAACCCCTAATTTGAATAATTTTATGATATAGACCACATCACGACACACAGTCTCCTCTCTGGCTCACTCTCTGTCTCTTCCAATATTAGGGCACGCAGAGGCACCACTAGCCACCATTCAAACACCCACTGGCCACTGTCACTGGCCTTACTATGTTTTTCCTCAGAACCGATGCTGCTCTGCTTCTGTTGGACTGCTTCTTAGAACCGGCTGCTCTGCTTCCGCACTGCACAGCTTTTCTGCGCCGTACTGCTCGCTGAAGAACCTTAGTCACGATGCCACCAACAGCACCGCAAAGTGTGAAGGGCACTACACTGCTCCCACTCCTCTTCTCCTCGGCGTTGCTCCTCCTATTCTTCCCCTACTCCTTTCTTCTTGACGCTGCTCATCTTTTTCTCCTTGGCTTTGATACTTTTTTGGTGAGGAAGGTCACAAGCCAATGCTCAGCCACTCTTCTTCTTCTCGGTGTTGGTTTTGGTAATACTTCTGAACTTTTTTTTTTTCTAAACTAGGATTGAGGTCTAAGCTTTGTTATTATAATTTATAATTCTAGATTTGATCAGAACTTGTTATTATAATTTATAAGGTTGATTTGTTGTCCTAAACTTCTGATTATTGTTGATTTGTTCTCTTTGTTTGGTTTTGATTTGTTTTTATTTTAATTACATATAATGTTGATTTGTTCTCCATGTTTGGATCTGATTTGTTCTGAATTTAATTAAAATATGTTCTGATTATTGTTGCTTTGTTCTCCTTATTTGTTTTTTTATTTATTCTGATTTTAATTGAAACATGTTCTAATTATTGTTGCTTTGTTATCCTTATTTGGTTCTGATTTGTTTTTATCATAATTAAAACATGTTTTGATTATTGTTGATTTGTTCTGATTTTAATTAAAATATGTCAGTGCTTAATTAAAATATGTTGTGTTAGTTTCTTTGTTTGCTTTGTTTGTTTGGTATTCTTCAGAGTTTTCCATACTGCCACAGTCTTTGAATGCTTACTTCTCCACATTCCTCTTTTCCATGCTGACTCGCACCCTTCAAAGGAAGTACATGTTCCTCCTCTGCAATGCCATTCTTGATTTTCTTACCAGCAAATCACTCTATGATGCACCACTAGTGCAAGGAGAATGTTATTATGAACAAGTGTCATCATTAGAATTGTTATTAGCTAATCAAGATTATGAACTTTTGTTAGCAGAAACTGAGCAAGGAAAAGAACATAAAGAAGGAGGAGAAGGGAAAGGAATTAATAGCAAAGGAGAAGCGGTTAAAGTTGAACTTGAGGATGCAACAAAGGAAGAATAATTGGAAAACCAGATGAAATGAACAGAAAGTTTGAAGAGTTTATAAGGAAAATGAAGGAGGAGATCATGATTGAAGCTCAAACGCCCCCGATTGCAGTATAGTTATTAATTATTTCTCATATTCGTCCCATGTATGTGTTTCTGTTCCTCACTAATGAGTAACTCTTTTTTTCCTTTTATTACAATAATGTTATATATATGTGAGTAAGCTCTTAATAACTAGTGTATAATTTTCTTGGTTTTATAACCACGCCATGCTTCTTCTATAGTCTTTTCTTCTTGCTCTTCTACCTCTCTATCACTTTCTTTAGTTATTTGGCAAGAGTGTTTGGAAGTGCAGAAGGGGAAGGCCTTCTATGACTTCTAGTTCAACACAAGGCTTGTAAAATTCACAATTGTGTATTTTTAGGTAAAGACTTTTGTTTATTTATACTTAAACTTTGCTAATTTTTGGGCATTTTTTGGGAAAGTGGGCTATTTCACTTGAACTGCTATATGTTTGATTTGAATAGAGCTTGTAATCATTTAAAAATTATTAAAAACCATAAATCCCTGCTTGTGTTCCTTGCTTAGATAAATTTTCATCATATAGTTAACTTTTTTTCTTCTTTGGAAAGATTATTTAATCATGTGGATGTTTGCTACACTGCACCCAAGGAGTTCTTATATTTGCTATGCATAATTTATGGTGTCCATTTTAGCTCATTACTAGTCATTAATTTCTGGATTGCAGATCAGGATATGAAACAAACACATGCTCTAATATGTACCAAGTTCTGATTAATAACGTTATATTTTATGCTTTTTAGTAATACTTTAGTGCTTGTAATTTGCAAGGTTTCCAATGATGCTGCTATTCTTTACCATGCTAATATTGAATAACCTTTGATTATTCTTTTCATTATACTAAGAGAACTCCTTTAACTATAAATTGTGCAAATTTTAATCTGTTTTAGAGATTTATTTATTCTTTATCAAAATATGCATTTGGACGGTTTTGATTTGGTGTGAAATGATCAGCTTTACCGCTTCCTTGTAAGGAGGACCGGCAGCAATTTCAATGCCGTGACACTGAATCGCTTGTTCATGAACAAGGTTAACTGGCCTCCGCTTTCTCTGTCATCAAGGAAAAGGTTTGTTTTTCCCTCTCTTATCTTTCTCAGTGGTAAGATAGGAATTCTTTGTTTTTTCGATGCAAGAAGGTAAAGCCGTAGTAATGGGAATTGTAACCGATGATAGCAGAATGTATGAAGTTCCTGCATTGAAGGTTATTGCACCCAGGTTTATAGAGACTGCACATGCTAGAATAGAGATGGCTGGTGGTGAATGCTTGACATTTGATTAGCTTGCACTTAGGACACCTCTCGGACAGAACACGATATGTGTAGATTAGATATATAATCCACTTACTAGTTTCAAATGATGTCTATGACTATGATATATAAACTTATCAATAGATATTTGAGATGAACTGGTTTAAACAATATTTATACCGTTTGATTGAATGAATCACATGAAACCAAGTACAGATTCGTTTGTGAATTATAATGGTACTATGCATTATGATAGGATGAGTTTGGAAATGTGGAAGTGATCAGATTTTAGATGGTTAATTTGGTTTATATATTGTTGTATGAATGTAGGTTCTTTTTAGAGGCCTAAAGAACTCCAAGAACGTTGTGAAATAATTTGGTCCTGCTCTTGGTGTTCCTCATAGCCATACCAAGCCTTATGTACGATCTAAGGGAAGGAGGTTTGAGAGGGCTAGAGGAAGGAGGAACAGCAAAGAACTTAGGATTTAAGTTGTATTGTTTCTGTATTTTTCTTTAGTTTTTAGTTTTGGAATTTAACATTTTCTCCCATATTCTAGTACTGAAGACAGTTGTCTTAATGGTAACCGTTGCTGAAATATTGATAAATAATGGGCTTGCTTTTATGCGCAGGTTGAGAAGCTTGTCGAGAAATCAGAGTTTTGAACTCGAGATTTGTTTTGTATTTGAGTATTCGTTTTTTAACGTATAAAACATTTATAGCAAAAATTATATATGTCACTAATTACTATTTGATTTGTCTTGTGATAAAAATTGCATACTATATTTATAGGTTTGGTAATAAAAAATGACTGAAATTTTATATTGTGCAGCGATGAAGGTAAAGTCAAAAAAGGATTTTTTTTATTTGATAAGGCTATTGCCACGCTTTTAGTCATATCTCTCTCTATTGCCACGCTTTGAAAGCGTGGCCATATCTCTCTCTGCAGCCACGCTTTTAAGCATGGCAATCTGTAAAAAACGTGACAACAAAAAGCGTGGCGATAGATTACCAAAAGCGTAGCGATAGAGCAACCACCACACTTGCATATGTGATTAGTGACCTTTTCAAAAGCATCGTAGTAGCTCAAAAAGCGTGGCAATAGAGGTGTTTCCTTGTAGTGTGCAATATCTTATTTTAATCAATAATTTGGTAATAAAGTATATAACAAAATACTATACTCACAACAACTTCTGAGAAAACTGAAAACCACAAACTAAACCTTAACCACAAACTCCATTACCATAATTTAGTTAACAATTTAGTAAAATATCTAACAAAATCTTAAAGTCACAAAAAATCTGAAAAACAGTAAAAAAAAATTATGCCAAATCGTAATCACAAACTTCATTACACTAATTTAATCAATAATTTCATAAACGGTTTAATAAAAAATCCTAAACTCACATAATAATCTTAATAAAATTTAAAAGCCATGCCAAACTTACCTTTGATGGTGGCAGCAAAATGCTGGAGCAGTGGTCATACCAGTAGTGACGGTGACACCAATGGCAGTGATCACCAAGAACAGCGGCGGTGTTTCCAACCTCCCCAGTGGTGACCGATAGCTCCCGCGGTGACAACGTCCATCAGCGACGGTGGCACATTAGGCTCCAGCATGTGACAGCGACGTCGGCAACACTTCCT
>NC_029788.2:94855835-94869924 GCF_000816755.2 Arachis ipaensis
AGAGAGAGAGAGAGAGAGAGAGAGAGAGAATTCAGACAAGTGAGAGAGGAAGGGTTCGCGTTTGAATTTTAAATCAGTGTACCGTTAGATTACTCCAACGGTAAATTGGTGAAACGTAGCGTTTTATTAAATCGATTTACTTTCGGCAAAAATCGACGGTAAATTCGTCAGTAACTGTGGCGCCAACAAAACTATATTTCGTGCTACTAATCAACATCCGACTTAGAGTTGGAATGTAAAATCCGACGGCAAACATTTTTGGAAAATCTAAGCTACCTTATATCCGACGCAAAATCTGCCACTAAATCTGCCAGTAACCATCGACGTTGAATCCGACGGCTCTCAGCGTCTTTTTTGTAGTGAGAGATCTTTTTCAGTTATGAATATTGTAAAGAATAGACTCAGAAATAAAATGAAAGATGAATTTTTTGTTAATCGCCTTCTGATTTACATTGAGAAAAAAATTGTTAAAAAATTTAACATATATTTTATTATCGATAAATTTTATGAGTTAAAAAAAATCGTTGTATACCACTTAATTATACAAAAAACTGTGAGTAAATGGTACACATTTTTTGTAATGTATTTTAGACTATATAACTTTTTATATAGAAGTTGCTTTATATTACGGCCCTGTGTAGATACATAAAATAATATTACAAAATCTAAAAGGAACAGCATCTATAATATTAAAAGAAGAAAAATCTCAAGGAAAGAAAATAGATGTATCTGTTAGAATATAATTAGGATCAATTAGGATCAGTTAGAATTATTTAGTAGATTTAAATATTTATTATAGAATATTACGTCTTTATTATTACGATTCTCTTAGTACCTATAAATACCCTTTTATATTGTATCATTCCAGACAACTTGAGTAGACAATTTGAATAGACAACTTGAATAGATTCAATAATACACAAATTCTTTTTCCAGTTTAGTCTCTTGTTTCTAACATGGTATCAGAGTCATTGTATCCTCCTTGAAGAGGATAGGTTATTTTCCTTGCGGTGAAATCACCGTAGTTTTTACATTTCTTTTCTATGTCATTCTTCTTTTCCTTTTGTCACTCATTTGTTGCTTTTTCACCTCATCGACTAGCCTATTTTCTCTATCTTGTATTTTTTTGAGTCGAATGATCAAACACCATTGTCATCCGTTGCTTACCTATTCTCATGAAGAAATCATATAGTTTTCGCTCTCTTTCGGCAGCTCTGTCTGCGTTCTCTCGTGGAAGTTCTGTTTGCGTTCTCTCGTGACAGTTCCATCTGCGTTCTCTCGTGGCAGTTCCATCTGCGTTCTCTCGTGACAGTTCCGTCTGCGTTTTGTTTGTGTTTTCTTGTGGCAGATCCGTCTACGTTTCTTTCCGACAGTTTCGTCTGCGCTTCCTTTAGACAGCGGCAGTTCCGTCTGCGCTTCCTTCCGGCAGTTCTGTCTGCACCTATTTTATCAGTTTATGCAGTTTTTTTCTCTTTATTTCATTATTTTAAATAAGTTTCAAACTCAAGTTATCACTTGGGTTTGAGGGGAGATGTTAGAATATAATTAGGATCAATTAGGATCAGTTAGAATTATTTAGTAGATCTAAATATTTATTATAGAATATTACGTCTTTATTATTACGATTCTCTTAGTACCTATAAATACCCTTCTATATTGTATCATTCCAGACAACTTGAGTAGACAACTTGAATACATTCAATAATACACAAATCCTTTTCCAATTTAGTCTCTTGTTTCTAAATGTATCTATATAATTTCCCCTTTCTTTACTATACTATACTTTCAAGAAAATAATACACTATAAATTAAAGCAATTCTACCAAGGTTGCGAGAACCGGACCGGTCAATGAACCGGTGAGGTGGCTGGTTTACTGGTTCACTGGTTCAACCGGGGTTCAACCGGAGTTCAACCGGTTTAATTAAATATTAAATAAAATTATTAAAAATTTAATATATAAACACATTAAACACAACAGGAGTTCCATAATGCATTGAAGAGAAAATTATCCAATAACTATTAAATCTACAATGATGATGCCTATACCAAAATGAATTATGTAAATGGAACACAAAACTTAAAAAACAATCTATAACCTCTAGAGCTCTTGGTGGCTTCAATTCCCTTTGAACTTTTCCATCTGCATTACTCATTGACTCCCCTGCCCTGCTGCATTCTTCATTGCTCTTGACCTGCTCATCTGCTGTGTTGCACGGTTCATCAAGAGCCATTCCATTCCCATCTTCACATTCACCATTCTCTCTACAATCTTCAGGTGGAGATGCATGAGGGACATCCTCCTGGGGTTCAGAAGCATCACTTTCAGATACTTTCACAGGGGTAGGAATTAGAAATTTTTTTTTTTTTTAAGGTTAAAACGGCGACGTTTGGAAGGGGGTGTCCAAACCGGAAAAGCTTTAAAAAAACCGACCGGTTCTTCCGGTTCACCGGTTAACCGCCGGTTCGATCGGTTTTTTGTCCGGTTTTTTGCTACACGGTTTTTCAAACTGACCGAATCGCTCTCGTGACCGGTTCCCGGTTAACCCGGTTGAACCGGCCGGTCCGGTTCGGTTTTCAGAACTAAGAATTCTACATTAACTTTTTAAATTAAAATTCTCAAATGCACCCATAATAAGTTGTATCTATAAAATGAAGAGTAGAGAAAAAGTAATGAATTGATTAAAGGATCCAGTCTGCTGAAAATCCTAAGACGCTACAACTAAAGCGCTACTTCTTACATAGCCTTATTTTCCTTTAATTTCCCTTTTTCGGTTGTCTTCGTCACAAAAAGTTACATTATATTACATTTTATAGCGAGTACCCCCCTTGCTTGCTTGCTTGCTTGCATTTGAATCATGGAACAATTTTTATGAACGAGAATAATATCTTTATGATGTGTTCTGTCTGTCATGCCTCAACCGACACTAAATTTTGCTACGTATATGCATAATACATGTAAAATATAAACTTTATATTATTAATTAATAAAATAATAAATAATAAAAAGGAACCATGCATGTTACGTTCATTCCTACATAGGTTGAATTATATATATATATACACATGCTGTTAGACAAAATTTCTTAAACCCCTTGTCACGTAACATTAAAATTCATAGCAGCTAGATACCCTTCAAAATGGCATCAATCACCGCGGCAGAGGGCGTGCCGGCACCGTATAACTCCACGGTGGCGACTCGGCTAGGCCGGAGAAGAATTCCGATCCACACCAGCTTCTATTGGGACCACAAGGTAGACATACTTTTCCGGTGCTGGCCGGGCGACAGCGTGGGCATGTATGTGGTGGCGCTGATGCTGGTGTTCGCAATGGCGGTGCTGGTAGAGTGGCTTTCGTTCACCAACATAGTGAAGCTCAAGCCAGGGGGCTCAAACGACGTCGTTGGGGGGCTATTGAAGACGGGGCTATACGGCGTGCGTTCCGGGCTCTCTTACTTGGTGATGCTGGCCGTTATGTCGTTTAACGGTGGGGTTTTTATCGTCGCAATTGGTGGCCACGTCATCGGGTTCTTGATTTTCGGTACTCGAGCGTTCAGAAGGAAGACGGCTGTACCGGACTCGTCTAAGCCGTTGGATTTGCGAGTTCAGTAAATGGAACTTTCAATTGCTTCCGTTTGATGGAGATGGATATCGTTCCGAACTGTGCATTTTTTATGCTTTTGTTAAATTCTTGAGTAGTGTGGGTTTTCTCTCTTTCTATGGATACCTGTGTTTCAGTTTTAATTTTTATAATCTTTTTGGTTTTGATTCATAAACTTAAGATTATATATTTTTGTCTAGCTATTAATCAAGTTACTTCGTAAAGTACTGATGCGAGTCATCTTAACTCATTAATATTTTAACTTTTTAAGCCAAATTTAATGGTGCAATTTAACGATAATAACCAAAATAAATTATTTTAAATTTTATTAAATTAAACATAAACTAAAATAATTCATATATATAGACTAAAACTTCTTGTAAAACAAGCGTAGTAATTGAAATTGTTACATAACACGCTGTTCGTCTATAACGGTTTACCGATTGATTGGTATATTGAAATTGCGATGCGAAATTGCAAACAAAGAGGCTCTATGTTCTAAAGGCTTTCTCTAAGTCACTTACATGCTTATATGTTGTTATTTGTACTTTTTTTTCTTATTGATATTTGTACAGTTAATTAAGGAGATAACAATTAATTAAATTTGATTTCGAAGTTTTTACTCGTTAATTAATTTGATCTTTTAGTTTTTAAATTGATCAATATGATTTTAATTTGATCAACTTTCTAATAGAAAATTTAGGATAAATCACACATATAAATTAAACCAATAGCAGTATTATTTGTCCTAAATATGCTAGTTACAACGATTTACCAAGGACAAGGAAATTACATAAATCGTTCTAAGGCAAAACGACTTACTAGAGAAAAAATACTCATATAAATCGTTCTAAGACCGAATGATTTATTGGGGAAAAAGACATCCGAGAGATTTTTATATATAAGAGTAAAATGATAATTAGATCTTCAATAATTTTGATTTAGCACTAATTAGTCCTTTGAAAAAAAAAGTACTAATTATATTATAATATTTTGGATCTATGGCTACGAATTTTTTTGTCACAGTAAAAAACTGTGATTATAAAAAAGTTATGGTTACGATTTTTTACCGTGACAAAAAAAATTATGGTCACGGTTTTTAAAAAATTGTGACTATAAGTATTTATGATCACGGTTTTTAAAAAAAAGGGCCTAAAAAGGTCTATGATCACGGTTTTGGGGTGACTTAAAAGAGTTTATGGTCACGATTTTTCAGAAAAGAGTAACCTAAAGGAGTCTATGGTCACGGTTTTGATGAATAACCTAAACATGTCTATGTCCATGGTTTTGGGGGGTGACCTAAAAGGAGTCTATGGTCATGGTTTTTTAAAAGAAGGTGACCTGAAAAGGTCTATGGTTATAGTTTGGGGGTGACCTAATTAAAAGGGTCCATGATCACAGTTTTGGGGGTGACCTAAAAGGGTTTATAGTCACGGTTTTGGAGGGTGACCTAAACATGTCTATGGTCACAGTTTTGGGGGTGGTCTAAAAGGGTTTATGGTCACGATTTTTTTAAAAAATGTGACCTAAAAAGGCCTATAGTCACGGTTTTGGGGGTGACCTAAAAGGGTCTATAATCACGGTTTTGGGGGATGACCTAAAGGTATCTATGGTCAGGGTTTTGGGAGTGGCCTAAAAGAGTCTATGGTCACGATTTTTTAAAAAGGTAACCCAAAAGAATCTATAATCACAGGTTTGGGAGCGACCTGAAGATATCTATGGTCACGATTTTAGGGGTGACCTAAAAGGGTCTATTAATATTGACAAATAAATATTATTTTTTTAAATAATTTAAATAAATTATCATTAATTTTCAANTAATTTCAGGTGTACAATGTTCTCTATTCTAACATATTTATTTCTTTTGCTACCAGGAGGACATGGAGGAGTGCTAGGGGGTCAGCACTTTTGTTAAATTCTAGCCAGCGCTTAACCATCAAAAGGAAATTGAATGATTCTACACCATTAAATGCAATCTCATACCATTAAAAACATCATTGATGGCTAAAAATCACAAAATCTGTTGGCCCCTAAATTTTTCGAAGGACATGATATGAAAAAAATATTTTTCATAGCAATATGAGATAGGATGGGTCTCATTCATATATATATATATATATCTTAAAAAAAGATTACTTCATTGTAAGTATAGCCAAATCAACACTAACTCTCAACACTAAAATTTAGATATTCAAATACAAAACATAAACTGAGATCGAGAGTAATTCAACCTCGGGTCGTCTTCCCTTGGAATGCAATTGAAATGTTATGCTTTCGATTATGAGGAAAAGGGGTTTTGAAATCAACGAACGAAGGATTAAAAGAACTAAGAGATGATCAAAATTGGAAATTAATGCAATAAAAAGGGAAATAAGGTCAAAACTAGTGAAAATGCTATAAATGCATGAAAGAGCCTTAACTTGGGAATGAGGATCCAAGGAATCCTATCATCACCATAACCACAACTATGGCAACTATGATGAGTCAATCTCGCTTAGTCTACCCCTAATATCGAGGAGTAAGTCAAGCAAGCATAATTGACCTTAATTCATAAGTCCTAGCTAACTTACCAAACTAGTTGGTAAAAAGCTAGCGTCAATGGAAACAAGAGTTAACTAACTACCCAAGAATTACCACTAAATGTCGGACATTATGACTCTAGTATCCTAAGATCTCAAATCCCAAGTCAAGGTGTGAAAATCTACTCAAAATTACCAAGTGGCATTTTCACAAACTCTTAGTGGGCATAAAACCAAAACATAAGAAATTGTAAAGGAAAAATAAAAACTATGACCAAACTATTCACAATATCAACAATTAACATTCAATCAAACATAAAGAAAGAATAAAACACTAAATTCATTAATCAAAACTTCAAGAAACTAAAATTGCATATATTAACAAAGTAACTTGAACCATAAAATAAAATAACAAAAGTATTGTAATTAAAGAGGAAATTGAGAGTACTTACAATTAAAGAGACAAAAATCTAAGATCAAACTTGCTATAAAATGCGACAATGAACCCTAATTAAAATCCTAAGAGAGCTCTCCCTAATCTACACTACTCCTACTCGTACTATATGAAAAAGTGTAAAAATAAAGTTCTAAGTACTAATAAAACCTAATGCCTTGATATGTGTTGAAGCTCCCTTGATATAGCACTTCAATTCAGCCTTCAGCCTTCCAAAATTGGGCCAGAAAAGCCCCAAATCGCGAGCCACGTGACTTTTTAATGAAGTCACGCGCAGGGACTTGTGTGTACACACAGATGTGTGCGTACGCACACTTGCTGATTTTTCACCTGTGCGTACGCACAGGGTTGTGCGTGGGCATAGGTGCTGATTTTGACCCTTGTGCGTAGGCACAGAAAGTGTACTTGGGCACACTCTGAAATGCTTTTCTCCTTTGTTTTCTTCATGTTTTCTCCCAATTTCATGCTTCTCTTCCACTTTTACCAAGCCATTCATGCCTCTATGACCTGAAATCACTCAACAAATATATCACGGCATCAAATGAAATAAGAGTGGAATTAAATTACTAAATTTGAGCACAAAAACGCATGTTTTCACATTTAGATTCAATTTAGGGATCAAACACAAAAGTATGCTATTTTGGTGATTAAGTGTGAGTTCATATGATGAAATCCATCCAAATTAAGCTAAAATTCATCCTCAAATATGGACTCATCAGTTATCTAAATATAATATTTTGATGTGTTCTGTGCTTTTTGTAAACAGACTTGATCCAGTATTATATGTAATGGATAAATTATATTGTATTTTGATTTATGTTTTTTGGACTAAAATCATATCTAGCTTATAATATAAATTTTATGATCTAGATTTTTTGAATTTCTTATTTTAGACTTATTTTGTGATTATCATAAATTTGGGATGCGATTATGCTTTAAAAAAAATAAATATCATAAAATAGAGTAGGCTATGGTCACGGTTTTAAAATAAGGTCACCATAGATAAGCTATGGTCACGGTAAAAATCGTGACCATAGATAAGGCTATGGTCACGGTTTTAAAGAATGGTGACCATAGATAAGCTAAAACTGTGACCATAGATAAGGCTATGGTCACGGTTTTAAAGAGGGGTGACCATAAATAAGCTATGATCACGAAAAAAACCGTGACCATAGATAAGGTTATAGTCACAGTTTTTACAAAAGAGTGACCATAGATTAAGTTATGGTCACGGTTTTAAGGTAGTGTGACCATAGATATCTATTGTCACGCTAAAATTGTGACCATAGATTAGGCTATGGTCACGGTATAAAACAAGGGTGACCATAGAGTAAACTATGGTCACGGTTTTATAAAAGGGTGACCATAGATAAGCTATGGTCACGCTAAAACCTTGACTATATATTAGGCTATGGTCACAGATTTAATAAAGGGGTGACCATAGAGTAAGCTATGGTCACGATTTTTACGCGTGACCATAAAGTAACCTATGGTCACAGTAAAAAAACGTGGCATGAAGTGTCATAATTTGATCACTGCAAGCGTGACCATAGAAACCGTGATCATAGATAAAAAAATCACGACCATAGGTCTATGGCCATGGCAGAATAGGCCACAGTGAAAAACCGTGACCATAGACCTATGGTCACCCTTTTCACTCACTATAGTCACGGTTTTTCACCGTGACCATAGACGTTTTTTGTAGTGTTAGGTCCTTCATGATAGTAAATAGTGGACATATATGTCTTTTGTCAATAAATAGTACAAAACGAAACGAAATTATCTATGTATTTTGTTATATACAGTGATGCGTGTCCTATTGCTGTCACATGAGTATGAAAATGATATAGTTTTGGATAATGAAGCATTTATTATCTTTTGAATTTCATATAACATTTATCAACTGCTCTCTTTATTATGAATCCTATTAAAACAAGTGAAGTTTCACTCTAAAAATTGTTATCTACATAACAATCTTTCATAAATAGATACGCCACAGTAGTTAACGGTACATATAAGCATAACTGTTAAGTTTTACATGATAAATTAATAGAGGAACATAATGTGTCTACCGTTTGCTATCGTGGAGGACTAAATTAGAATTTTATTCTTTTCAAAAACTAATTAGTCCCAAATCTAAAACTTCAAGAATCTAAGTATCACTTTACTCTAAAACAAATAAGGATTTAGATAACTTGTACCCTAAGGTAGTGTTTGTTTTCAAAGACTGGAACTAGAATTAAGACTAAGTATTGTGTTTGGTGGTTAGAGAATGGAATTAAAATTTCAGTTTTGAGATACAAAATTTCAATTCCTTCAATACCTCCAGAAAGGAGTAAACTACTAAAATGGTACCCGAAAATTTGCATAGATAACAAAACAAACCCCAAAAGATGATAATAACAACAAATAAGTCTTCGAAAGATTTAAAAATGGGACAAAAAAACTAGATATATATTTTTTGAAAAATAACTTTAGAGATCAAATTTTGATGCAAATTTTTTCAATCATGATTAAAAAATAAGATTTTTTCATTCTTAAATTTGGTCATTTTTATGTCAAGTGAAAAAATTTTTTCGAAAATTTTATTGTAAATAACTATATTTTTTTATAAAAATCTAAAAATCAAATTTTATTCTAATTTTTTTTGTATACTTTTTAAATATTTATTCAAAAGTAATTAATGTGGTCCTTTTTTCTTAAAGATGTTTAAGTATACATGGCTAAATTTAAATCAAAGCCAAGGTAGGTAGAGTAGTAATTACTACTGTAATACCCTACCATACAGAGTCTTATGCTTAAGTCATAAAACAGAGATGGCAAGGTATTACTACCTCTAAAATAAAATTTAGTATACGTAGTAGTGGGAACACCGTTTATAACTAGGAACCTTTGAAGAAAATGGGGTAAAACAAAATCGTAAATTGAAAAGCGCAACACTCCAATCGATAACATAACGTAACGGATAAAGGAATAAGCTAACGCGAGAATATATACAGAAGAGTGCCAAAAACACGAATATCAAAACTCAAGATTCGGTTGCGAAGATAACCGGTCCGAGCATAGAAGTATATACATGTATATATAAAGTAAAGAACCCAAAAGAAACCCAAAAGATGAATTACAAAACCTGTTCTCCAAAATAACCTCTAAGAGGAGTCAACATAGTATGTATTTATTTAGTGGAGATAATAAGTATCTACGTGAAAACATAAAACCAAAGGAAAGTCCCGAGAACCAAGGATCTTCGCTAATTCAGAAGTCTCCAGCATGCCTCAGCGAGAAGCCTCACGACCTGCATTTGAAAATCACAAAATCCACATGGGTGAGAACCAGAGGTTCTCAGTATGGTAACAGTGCCACATATCTAACATGTAATGTCCTGGGAAAGCCGAAGGCAATCCTAGAACTTCCAACAGATAATTCAAAGCTTATAAACAGATTAAACCATAAATGGTAACTAACTAAAGATCTTCAGTCTAACTAATACTTCCCTTTCCAAATCCTTCAGACCTCCCAACCACCAGCAGTAATATAATATGGCAAACACAATTATATCAGACAAGAAGATATACAAATAGGGAACAGATACAGCATTTAGACAATTAGCAAGTAATATGCAATCAATTAGGCAATTCCAAACATTTCACATAATATGCATATGATGTATGCCTGTCATAATGGCTGTTGAGTCTCATCTGTCGGTTATAAAGCCAATCCGACAAGTCCTGGTAGCTAACTATTGGACTGTCCCTCTGTCATGCATCCCCAACTCGAGTTATTCACAACATAAATCATAATTCATATCCAACACCCTCACTGGTGTATATTCACGGGGGCGAGCTCATCCGAAACTTTCAGTGTCCAGCCACACTTACGACATAGGGTCAGCAGAGTATCAAGTCTCCACCTAGAGCACGTGGTGGCTAGCCACTGCTTTCTCCCAGGAAAACTCGCATCTCAGATAGTGGAAATGCAGCATTCACATTTAATTCAATAAGCATATATGCAATCATACTCAGCCATAATTCAATAATGGCTCAGCCATAATTCGATAATAACTCAGCAATCCGACTCATAATTCAATCCATAACCAGCCAATTTATTAACAATTAAAGCCTTTCAGCTCATGGCATATAAAGCACTTCCACCACCATCATCCGTATCTCATACAATCATCTTTGATCATCATTGATCATTAATTCTCCCCTTTCTTCATTCACAGGTTATCACATTTCCTAGGTCTTTCCCATTGCTAGGCATATCATAAGGATTTATGACATAACGGGTGAGATCGGAGGCTTAAAAGTCTGAAATTTGGCTTTGAAAACTCAAAAATCAATCTTGAAGTGAAAACGGGGTCACGCGTGCACGTCACCCACGCGCACGCGTGGAAAGCCAAAAGTTATAGTGACGCGTATGCATCGCCCACGTGCACGCATGGATGGGAGAAAAGTAAAGTGACACCTGTGCGTCAGCCACGCGTACGCGTGGGTGTGTTTTATGCCCCACGCACAAAACCAGCGCAATTCCCGCACAACTCTCGGAAAATTTGGCTGGGCAATTGAATCAGCACATCGACGAGTACGCGTCGGCTAGGCGCACGCGTGGGTAGTGAATATTTGAAAACGACGTGTGCGCATCGGCCACGCGTACGCGTGGGAGTGCGATCTGCCAAAAATTTTACTAAGTTAAATGCTGCAGAATTCACAGTTTCAAACCCCAATCTTCCAACGGGCATAACTTCTCCGTTTCAAATCATTTTTCATCCGTTCTTCAAACGGCATAAATATCCCGGATCCAATTTTATTTTTAAACAAGTTTGGCACAGATCGGGGATCCGGAGTCCAAGTTATGCTCCGTCAAAGTATGCCCAAAAACCACATTTTCATACAAAATCGCAAAGTGCCATTTTCAAACAAACCAATTTCAACCCTTTTTGAAATCAACCAAAACATGCCAAAAATCAACCTCAAGCCTCCTCAACTCATACATTAACATGTTTATCAAATTTACAAACCACCATCCCACCATTTTAACCCATCTCACTCAAATAACTCAATTTCAAACACATTTTCATGTCATATATTCTTCCTCATCCTAATTTCCAACCACACCATTTCCAATCAACCATCATTATATATAATCAATATCATCCTCACCATCAACATGGTTTTACCCACAATTCAACCTCAATCAATCATCAATCAAAACATGCATATCTCTCATGCATCATACCATCAAAACATCAATATTTATAATCACATATATGACCACACAATATATCCCAATCATTCAACAACACATTACATTTTAGATACAGAAAACCGAGACCATACCTTAGCCGTTTTCCCCGCTCAACCCGGAGCACTTCCAAATCACTTTTCCACAAGCTCTCAAGGCTTCAACACCTCCAAGAACAGATTTTAGTACACTAAAACCCTTTTCCAAACTTTCCAAAACCTCAATCAAGCTCCAACACACATATATACACTTCCTAAACCACAATTATCACATCCAAACACAACAACTCAATACCCAAACATCATAAACCAACAAATTTCACTAGAGTTGAGAATCTTACCACACCCAAGGATCAAGGAGACAATATTAAGCTTCTCCTTCAAGCTAGTTGGATCCTATAACATTAAAGAGCCCAAAATCTCAATACTTTTTACCCAAAAATTTGAATTTAAGGGCTGAGAAACTGAACTAAAATCATGGCTTACCACAAGAACAAAGTAGTGGGTTTTGAGCTCGTTGCGGTGAACGCGTGGCCACAAACGATGCGGCAATCGGAGCTCCGAATCAAAAGTTATGGTGGTTTGAAGATCAAGTGAGGGTTAGAACCTTGGAAGAGTGTTCTTCCCCTTTCTCATACCATTTCCAGCGAGTTGGAGGGTTTCGAGAGGAAAGAGAGTGCTGTTTTTAGGGTTTTAGGTTTAGTTAGGTTGGGTCAAGGGCCCAATATGGGTTCGGTTGGTCTGGTTTAGCCCGTTCGGTCCAATTTTGGACTGATTTCTATAAAATTGGTATCGAAATTCTCGTTTCAATCTCATCTATCATATTAATCCATAAAAATAATATTTTTGGCATTTCTAGAATAAATTCTAATTTATGGATTAATTAGTCATTAATTAACCGAATTTTACAATTATTGCTAACAGTATAGAGATATATGAATACATGGTATAATTATTTTGATATATTAGAGTTATTAAATGGATATGATCTAATTTAAAAAGTGTATTGCATGTATGAGATCAAATATATAATTTGTTTTCAATTTATTATTTATATATTTTATCTGATAAACCTTTTTATGAGTTAATTTCTTTTATATTTTTTGTTACATATATAATAGTTGATCAAATATATAATGTTTGTTGCTGTTTTGTAATTGCTAGTTGATAATTGTAGGTTTAGTGTGATTACTAGTTACTGTTTTGTAATGTTTTGTAATATTTATTGCTGTTTTGTAATTATTGGTTGTTGGTTGCAGGTTTAGACGTTTAATGTGATTATTAGTTACTATTTTGTAATGAAAATCAAATAATTGATTTTGTGTTGTTGCTCTTTTTTTAATTCCTAACATTTTTGTTGAAATTTTTTTTGCTGCTGCTAAAATAGAAATTAAATCATTATTGAAATTTTTGTTTAGCTTTATTGATTTTAGGTTTACGGTGTTAGAAATTACTTGTTGCTATTTTGTAATATTTGTTGTTGAATGCTAAAAGTAAAAATTAAATCAAATGTTATTTATTGCTGACTGATTATTTTTGTTGCTGGATACCCTGTTTGTTGCTGAATAACAATTTTTGTTGCTAAATACTGTTGGTAACGGTGTTTTTGTTGCTAAATGTTCTATTTGGTGCTTAATGATAATTTTTTATTTATGATTGTGCTATGATGTTTTTAATTTTGTGAATGATTTATTAATTTCAGTTATGGATGATAGTATTAATTAAGAAACAATTATTGATAATAATGCATCTGTGAATAATAACTTGTCTCTCAATCCTAATTCTCCTATTTCAAATGATGCTGTCAATCTTAATCCTCTTTATAACAATGCATTTGATAATTGATAAATTTTATGTTGACATTTAATATTTAGATATTTTTTTACGATTTAACTTTTAAGTTTGTATTTTGATAAGATCATATGGATTAGGTTGATAATATTTTATTTAGTGTTTTCAATTTTAAAAATATTTTAAGATTTATATTAGACTATAATTATATTTTAAGATGTTTATTTATTATTTTATTTTAAAGTGATTTTTACAATTAAACTATCGGTTAGACTGGTTGAACTAATAAACTAATAATTAAAGCAGTTTGATGACGGATCCAATTCTAAAATCTTGCTTACAAGAACTCGATGAATATAAAGAATTTAAATTCTCTAAATTTTAGATTTTCACTTTAAAGAATAAAGTAAAATTTTTCTATCATTTAATATTTTTTTTTTATGTTTTTTTTTGTCTCACTTATAAAATAAATGATAATATATTA
>NC_029788.2:94869988-94870901 GCF_000816755.2 Arachis ipaensis
ACTTTACTTTTTAAAATAAAATTTAAAATTTAAAAAATTTAAATTAAAAAATAAGAGGATAATCTTCGGAAATCCGAATACTATCTGACTTTGCCACCAAGCATGCCTCTGTATAATAGGGAGCAATGTGCTCCCCATATACAACTCAATGCATTTGTATCACCCTCACCTCATTGGAAACTCCATTAATTTAAGCGTCAGAGTTCTTTTGCAAATCCCCGCCAGACAATCTTGCTGTCACTTCCTCACAAATTCTCCGGTCCTAGTCAACACTACTTTCCATCAAGGTAACACCCGAGCAACTTAGTAATAGAAGACGATAAAATCTGTCACTCAGTTCTAGGAAACACACTATGGCTTCATTGAATGATGTAACCGATATTTTACTATGCAATTATAGTGAAAACATCTTGTCGTTCCTATATTTGTTTAATTGGAATCCAATCCATATAAAAAGAAAAAATGGACTGATGTGAACTCCGTGATTAACGACAGCAAAGATATGAACAAAATATTGCACCAGCTAGGAACTTAAAACAAAAATACACAGCTAACCATGTTCATGTTACTCTCAGCTTTTGTCATCATATATTATCATTGGTTCTTCCCTCCTTTTAATTGGATGAAAGTAATATACTATTTACACTTAAATTAATATTTATTTGAATTTTTTATTGTTGTGAAACTTTTTTCGTCATATATTTTAATCCTAGTAAATTGACTCATACAAGATCCACCTAAAACTTGTGTATAAAAAAATATTACTGGAAATTATGATTTAATCAGTAAAATTATAAATTAGGTACCTAAACTTGAAATATAATTTTAATAGTACAAATAACATTTCTCATTTTTGGCACATAAAATAGTTTTATGCAAAGTTATTCAACTCAAATTAAACATGTTAAAAATT
>NC_029788.2:94870915-94873752 GCF_000816755.2 Arachis ipaensis
TATACGCGTAATTTATATAAATAAAAATTTGGAGATCAAATTTATACGAACACAATTTTTTAATTCAACTCTATATAAACTACAGCAGTCTATACAGTTTATGATTCTCATAATTGTGATTTACCTTCAAACTCACACAAAGCATAAATTATTACAGGGTATAGCAGTTTATGAACAAATAAAATAAAATAGTAAACTGCATCAAGAAACATAAATTTATAAAAAAAATAGATAGAAAACTTACAACTAAAATATTATTAGTCAGACCTTTTTAAATACAATAGAATTAAAAAGTTATATTTATATCTCCAAATATTTTATTTATGTAAATTGTCCATATTTTAGGATAAAATATTTCTTGCTCCTTGGACATTTCCTTACTCTTTTTATTAATAGAAGGTAAACCCTGCAAACCAATCTTGCAATCTCAACATCTCTCTCCCTTTGTCTCAGTCAAAGTGAGTGTGAATTCTGAATATGTCACCACCAAACCAAGAAACGATGCAAGAAATGCCAAATATGCCAAATATGCAGATGAGCTTCTATTGGGGGAAACATGGTACTGTACTTTTCTCTGGCTGGCCAAAAAGTGGTGGCATGTACACATTGGCACTCTTCTTTGTGTTCTTCTTATCAATGGCAATTGAGATTCTCTCCAACCAGCCGCCAATACGGCGCGGGGCTAGACCGGCTTCTGGGGTAACGGCTCAGGCCGTTGTGTACTTCTTCCGAATCAGCTTCATCTACTTGGTCATGCTTGCTGTCATGTCCTTCAATGGAGGAATCTTCATAGCTGCTATTCTTGGTCACTCCTTGGGATTCTTCTTAGCCAAGTTTCGAGCTGTTGCCATGGCCAACAGGGAACCCTCTGATCTTGAACAAAAAGTTTGAAAAGAAAGTTTGTATGCTTGATTGGATTGTGTGCTCATATTTTTCTGGAAGGATTTTTAATTTTCTGTTGTTATATACTAGAAAACTTGAGTGGTAATAATTACTCGTGTTATTGTTAAATAAATTTTGAATCTACCTCTTTGTTACAGCCTCTTTTTTTTATCTAAATTTTCAGCTTGAGGATAAGGCGCTCCAACTCTTTGGATTAAGGAGCTGCAATAATATATTTGTACATCTAAAAAGATAAATCTCTCAACACTTCTCTGTTTCTTTGACTCATCTCTTTTTATTCCTTATATAGGATTTAGAAACAAGTAAAAAGAAACAGAGGGGAAAAAAAGTCTAACAGAATAGATATGACATATGAGTGTCGATTGATTTCAATTCATGGTATCAAATCAACTAACAAATTTATTTAAATGAAAAATGTTAACAGATATGAAGCCTAATGCCATTATCTCATATGAGCAATGAAAAGGTGATAAACTCAGGTATGTATTAAGTATAAAATCTGGTACCAAGTACAGAATAAAAAAGCAAAGAAAACTCAAATGTAACAGTGATGAAATTAAACAAGTAAAAGAAGAGTATGACTAAAGCACTAATTAAGTCTGATAGTGGAGTGGAGAGGTTGAATATTCAGGTCATCCGCATCAAGCATGAGTATCGGGATAATAAGAGAAGGTTCATATGAGAAGAATACACAGAAGAGAGGAAAGCCAGAGAAAGGATAGAGAACAGCGGAATGACAGAATTAGGGGCGGTAAACGGGCCGAAATCCGCCGGATCGGTCCACGTAACTTGTTAAAAAAGGCGGATTAGGTTAGAAATTTGAGATCGTCATAATAAAAAAGTCCGCTTAGCTCGCCTAACTCACAGGTTTTGGCAAGATGGGTCTGGCTTACCTGCAGAGGCCGCCATTCTATGATTTTGCTTGAAAAAATTTGGTTAATGATTATGTTTGTTAAATACTTATAATTAGGTTAATGATTATGTTTGTTAAATACTTATAATTAAAAAGACTTTAATGTTTATAAATTTAAAAATTATAAGTTTTTTGTCTTTAGAAATTATAAATTTATTAAAATGTTTTGAAATTATATATTTTTTAATATTTAATAATTTAAAGAAAAAACAAAAATTGACGAGTTTAGCCCACCAATTCGTCATTAATCAGGACGAGATAGAAATTTAGGATCGCCTCACTAATGAACACTAATGAAGATAGAACAAACCTTTGATTGAACGGGACAGAGTGAAATAGAATGGACTAACCGATTTATTACCTCTAGACAGAAAAAAGAATAGAGGAGTGCTAGGGGGCCAGCAACTTTTGGTATTTGTAGCCATCAAATAACCATCAATGATGAATTTAATGGTGTGAGATTTGTGTGAGATTTCATCCAATGACTCACTTTTTCTTGCTGGTTACATGCTGGCCAGAATTTGAAAAAGTTGCTGGCCCTAAACTTTTCCAAAAGAATATACCATAATTCTCTAGTGAACATAGCCTTCCAATCTCTTGCTGATAACCCTCTCCCTAGCACAGTAGCATTACGCCTGACCCCAGATTTCTCGGATCAATTGCTAGCTATCCCTCATTCGTAACCAACTTTTCTTCCAATTGTGGTGCTCATTTCATGGTTATTAGCATAATTCCTGCATCGCTATCCCCCTTGTGCATATTTTAATTAATAATCGTTACAAGCAATCATAGAGATTTTATATATCTTTATCCAACGAAATACATCGAAAAAATTATCAACTGAGATACGTTTATAAATATCAACTGCTTTTGCTTTTATCACATGTTCACTGCGAATGAAATACATATTTTATAATCCCGTATTTACTAAAGACGAGATACGTATTTAATCATTTCATTAGCTGTGCATATGTGATAGATACATAGGGACGGACATATGGGGCGAGCTCCCTCAGCTTTT
>NC_029788.2:94873796-94909298 GCF_000816755.2 Arachis ipaensis
CTCATGGATTTTTTTTGTGACTGTCTTTCTTGATTCATTTGGTATTAATTTTCTATGTTTCAACTGCTACAATTGAAAGATCTTTTTTAGCAATGAATATTGTGAAGAATGACTCAAAAACAAAATGAAAGATGAATTTCTTGCTAATTATCTTTAATTATATTGAAAAGAAAATTTCTAAAAAATTTGACACAAATTCTATTATCGACGAATTTTATGATACGAAGAATCGACCACTTCGTTAGTAAAAAGTACACACATATTTTTTACAATTTAAAATATATTCTCTATCAGTATATTTTTGTAATACATCTTACATTATATAATTTTTTACATAATTTTTTAATATTATATACATCATTGTCCCTCCATAATAATATTTCTGAGTCCGTCCCTGTAGATACGGGATAAGAAATTTTAGCTATATAAGAATATATGTCGGAGGCTGGTTGTACATCTGCTACTGTAACAGATACTAATAATGCAGTGGATAAGGAAGCGACTGTGAGTATTGTAGAGGGTACTGAAACTACTATAGATCCAAGATCTGACCATAGTCAATTAAAGGAGGTGTAGCATATTGTGCGTCAGGCTATGACATGGCTCAATAGCTGGGGCCCACCTGTGGCAGAGATACATAAGTAAAAACCCACTAGGATGAGATCACAGATGGTGGTCGTGGCAAAGACGGAACATGACCTGAGGTGCCAACTCGCATATCCCAGCTGTATTGATATCGGTCCGCCAAGCCATAGACCACCTTAGGATCTACTCGACACACATCCCATATGCCATCGAGGTCCACCTCTCTCCACTCATCGATGACATATGGCTCGCCAAACCTTACCGTTTTCGTCTTAGTCAGTGTTTGGAGTGCTGCCACTATCTAGCCTGTCTGAAGTGGCAGTGGTGATGAAGTGTCAAACAGATCCTCAAATAAATCATCCCTAAAGTCCTTGTAACGGATTAACTTCGCTTCCTTCTCGATCTAGTCTCGCACCCCTATGCTCTCGATCACCTGCTCCCCACCTTCTATCTCTCTGTCTACGATGACCTCAGCATCTTAGAGTAGGTGCGTCTAGTGGAAGTTGTATGTTATCCCGAGGGGTACGTAGTAGTCTCTCAAAAATCGTTTGGAAATAGAACAAGTCTTGAGTCATCAAGAACATCATCCCTTGAAAGGCGCCAAACCCTACATGCAACAGCCACCAATCCAAGTATCCACCGGTGTCTAGCCTATGGCACCACTGAAGTAGACTTCCTTCCATGTGGTCCTGACTCAGCTATGGATATCCCACCATTTTGTAATAATTTATATATAATGTAACTTCGAATAATCATTAATTACATAAATTTAAATTCAAAATGAACTAGTAATTAATTTTATTCCTAGCAGCCAAGGAAAATGCTAGGATGTCTTTGTCTTTAGGTCCCAAGCAGGAAACTTACGGTATATCTAGCTTATAATTAAAGGGAGACATCCAACTATATTTGTAGTATCCTAATCAGTCGGACTTGAGGGATCTAAACATCTAATCTAGCACAACCGACACCCAAGACAACCTCCTACAACTATCAAACTATGCTAGCAGGGGAAGACACTAAATATGGACAAAGTTGTTGGACTTGTTTGTCATCAAATACCCTTCGATCAACATCATGATGTGGTAACAGGTAAATTGCCGCAGCGTCAGCATCAATAAAAATATGTTGCATCCTCTATTTAAGCTATGTCATCTTGATGGAAAAGACCTTCTTCTTGGCCTTGGGCTACTGCAGTGGTGGCATGGCTCTCAATAGCTCCTCCACCCAATCCCATGTCAAACACCGATGGTAGGTTTCGAAATCCCTTAAGCATCCTCCAATTGAATCTCTGTCTGTACGTAACCCCAAATGATAAGCGACATCATATCCTGGAGTGTGATCGTACATTCCCCCGGGAGTGGTGGAATGTGTGTGTCTCAGAGTGTTGTTATCTCTCGACAAAGGCAAATATGTGGGTGTTGTTAAAAAAGAAGCCCCTAAGTTATGTTGTATGTTCAAAACCAGCCTCCCTAAGATAATATCGGGGGTGCTATGGTGTGGCTAATCCGCAAAAGTTGAAGCACCTTAGGTGTATATAAAAATATATGACTTAAGTTTTTTTATTTTAACAAAACTCAATTGCACATACAAGCATAATAAAAACTAGCTCCCCTAAACAGGCTCAATGTTAACGTTATTACTTAGAAATCATATGAAAAAAAAAAACCCTAAAGTTTATGCCAAACAATATATTCAAAACTTAACAATAATGTTACTACTTAACTAACTACTCCTAACACAAAAACTTTGTAGAATAAGAGAAACAAATTTAGTTAAACTAAATGAAAATCAAAACTTAACTTTAGATAAACTTTTAACTAAAAAAAATTAAGGGTTAAGTACGATTTTGGTCCCTAAGATATATGTTAAAAAATTTTTTGCCCCAACCTTTTTTTACATACAAAATCGTCCCTAAAGTTTGACTAATAAATAAAAAAATTATAAAATAAAAAAAGAAAAAAAAAGAAAGAAAACGAGTTAAAGGGGCAAGGGAATCACGGAGGGGGAGGGAAGAAGAAAGGGGAAAGGAAGATGGGGAAGGGAGGCCACCGTCGTCGTACTGGGCTCGTCGCCCCTGTTGTGCCCATTGTCGTCGCCATTCTCCGCTGCTTCGTGGTCGCAAATCCGCCACCGTCGTTGACCACGAAGAGAGAGAGAGAGAGAGGGATGCGCGAGCTGAAGGTAGAGGAGGAGTGTCGCTGCCATCGTGCCAGCTGCCACCGCTGCTCCTCCTCGCTAGTTCGCCGTGTCGCCGTGCTTCTCCTCCTCTTCGCTTGTCGCCACTGCTCTGCTTCTCGCCGCTGTTCCTCGTCAGTCATCGCTGCTCCTCCCTTGGGTTCCAATTTTCTTCTAATTTGTTGATTTTCTTAATTACATTGTTGACTCTACTTCTGTTTCTTTGGTTAATTACATTGTTGATTTGTTAATTTTATTAATTACATTGATTCTGATTCTAATTCTATTGTTGTTGATTCTGATTTTCTTTTGATTTCATTATTGTTCTGCTTTTGTTTCTTTTGATTCTGAATAAAGAAAGAAAATGGAAAAAGAAAATGATTAATTTTATGTTTCTTCTAATTCTGTTTCTTCTGTTTGTTCTGCTTTTTTGTTGTTGCTCTTCGGAGTTGAGAGAGATGGTGATGGTTTCTCTTTTTTTCTTCTCTTCTGCTGTTGCTGCTAGTTGAAATGAATTGTTGTTATTCTTTTCTTTCTTTGTTTCTGATTTATTATTTTTGTTCCTGATTCTATGAAGACGGAGAAGAAAAAGAAGAAAAGATTTTCTGTGACGGAAAAGAGAAAGAAGAATGAAAACTGAGTATGTTGGTAAAGAAGGAGAACGATATTTTAGTCCGAATGATGATTTTAAAATTTAGCTGAACCTTAGGAATGATTTTGTATGCAAAAAAAGGTTGGAGATGAAAAAATTTTTTAGCCTATACCTTAGAGACCAAAATTGTACTTAACCCAAAAATTAACTACTTAACAAACTATTTCTATAACAAATTTGATACGATAAAAATTTATTATCTACGCAAAGCTAACAAAAAATGAACTAAACTATGTTAAAGATGTAGTGGACACTAAGGAAAATTTGAGTAATAGTGCTAGTACAGGTCAAGAAAAGCAAGACTTTATTAGTAGGAGTCATAAAATAAATAGGAAGTCCTTGCTTTCAAAATGAAAGAAGGTGTAATACATATTTTTCATAATCCCAATTTTGCTTTACTGTATTTTCTTCTTTACTAAGGTGCCCTAAGTTCTTTCTTAGTTTTCTCTATCTAGCTTGTATACCTCATTGGTATGCGAAATCATGACTGTTCATTCCCTGGCTATAGCGCCAAAAACTTGGTGTGGGAGAATGTGATCTCATCTTTTTCACAAATCCGCGTAACTAACCAGCAAGTGCACTGGGTCGTGCAAGTAATAAACCTTACATGAGTAAGGGTCGATCCCACGGAGATTGTCGGCTTGAAGCAAGCTATGGTCATCCTTGTAAATCTCAGTCAGGCAGATTCAAATGGTTATGAGGTTTTGATAATTAAAATATAAATAAAATATAAAATAAAATAGAGATACTTATGTAATTCATTGGTGAGAATTTCAGATAAGCGTCTGGAGATGCTTTGTTGCTTCTAAACTTCTGCTTTCCTATTGCCTTCCTCCAACCATGCGCTACCTCCTTCCATGGCAAGTTGTGTGATCCTCTCGGATGAAAACAAATCCGTATGCGCTGTCACCGCACGGCTAATCATCTGTCGGTTCCCGCTAGCGTCGGAATAGGACCATTGTCCTTTTGCACACTGTCACTTGTGCCCCACATTCGCAGGTTTGAAGCTCATCACAGTCATCCCTTTCCAGATCCTACTCAGAATACCACAGACAAGGTTTAGACTTTCCAAATCTCAGGAATGCTACCAATGGTTCTAGCCTATACCACGAAGACTCTGATCTCACAGAATGGAATGCTCTATTGTCAGGAGAGGCAATCATGCATCGTGAACCAGGAGGCCAAGAGATACACACTCAAGCTATTGCAAATAGAACGAAAGTGGTTGTCAGGCACGCGTTCATAAGTGAGAATGATGATGAGTGTCACGGGTCATCACATTCATCAGGTTAAAGTGTGAGTGAATATCTTAGAGAAGAAGTAGGCGTGAGTTGAATTGAAAAACAATAGTACTTGTATTAATTCATGAAGAACAGCAGAGCTCCACACCTTAATCTATGGGGTGTAGAAACTCCACCGTAGAAAATACATAAGTAAAAAAGATCTAGGCATGGCCGTGAGGCCAGCCTTCATTGTCTATGATTACATAAAACTGATAAAAGATGGTCCAAAGACATAAAATAAATCTCTAAAAGTAGTTTTTATACTAGACTAGTAGCCTAGGGTTACAGAAAATGAGTAACTAAGTACAAATAGTGCAGAAATCTACTTCCGGGGTCCACTTGGTGTGTGCTTGGCCTGAGCATTGAAGCTTTTTCGTGCATAGGCTGTTCTTGGAGTTAAACGCCAGCTTTGGTGCCAGTTTGGGCGTTTAACTCCAATTCTGGTGCCAGTTTGGGCGTTTTACGCCAAGATGTTTTAAGCTGACTTTGAACACCAATTTGAGCCATCAAATCTCGGGTAACGTATGAACTATTATATATTGCTGGAAAGCCCAGGATGTCTACTTTCCAACGCAAGTGAGAGCGCGCCAATTGGGCTTCTGTAGCTCCAGAAAATCCACTTCGAGGGCAGGAGGGTCAGAATTCAACAGCATCTGCAGTCCTTTTTCAGCCTCTGAATCAGATTTTTGCTCAGGTCCATCAATTTCAGCCAGAAAATATCTGAAATTACAAAAAAACACACAAACTCATAGTAAAGTCCAGAAATGTGATTTTTGAATAAAACTAATAAAAATATAATAAAAAGTAATTAAAACATACTAAAAACTATGTAAAAATAATGCCAAAAAGGGTATAAATTATCCGCTCATGACAACACCAAACTTAAATTGTTGCTTGTCCCCAAGCAACTGAAAACAAAATAAGATAAAAAGAAGAGAATATACAATAAATTCCAAACTTATCAATGAAAATTAGCTTCAATTAGATGAGCGGGACTTGTAGCCTTTTTGCTTCAGAACAGTTTTGGCATCTCACTTTATCCTTTGAAGTTCAGAATGATTAGCATCTATAGGAACTCAGAATTCAGATAGTGTTATTGATTCTCTTAGTTTAGTATGTTGATTCTTGAACACAGCTACTTTATGAGTCTTGGCCGTGACCCTAAGCATTTTGTTTTCCAATATTACCACCGGATACATAAATGCCACAGACATATAACTGGGTGAACCTTTTCAGATTATGACTCAGCTTTGCTAGAGTCCCCAGTTAGAGGTGTCCAGAGCTCTTAAGCACACTCTTTTTTTTTTGCTTTGGACCACGACTTTAACCGCTCAGTCTTAAGCTTTTCACTTGACACCTAGATAAACCGCGATTTTGTGGTTTATCTTGTGCTTATTTTGGAGGATTTTATCAATATTTCTCACACTTATTCGCAAGAAATACATAGTTTTGTGTTCACTTCTCAATATTTCTCCATGATGTAAAACATGCTTATTTTGCCTTAAAATTGCCATATTTTAATCCTCTTCTATTGCCATTCGATGCTGTGATGTATTTGTTGAGTAATTTCAAGAATTATAGGGTAGGAATAACTTAGAAGAGAGGGAGAAAGCATGTACAAAAAGGGAGGAACATGAAGAATTGAAATCTTGGGAGAAGCAGCATCGGCGCGCCTGCGCACTCCACGCACACGCGTGGATGAGGTTGGCTGGAAGCGGCGCGCAAGGATGGACGCATTCGCGCGGATCAGAAGATTCTCATCGACGCGCACGCGCACTTGGTGCGCACGCGTGGGAAGCTGCACGTGACCTCATTAAAGAAAATCGTGCCTGGCGATTTCTGAGGCTCATCAGGCCCAATTTCAAGCTGTTTCTGCATGGAAAAGACCCAAGGATGCTAGGGGAAAAGGGGGGATCAATCATACACAAGACATAATTTTAGCTAGTTTTTGGTTTTCTTTGGTTAGTCTAGAGAGAGAAACCCTTGTTCCTCTCTAGATCTAGTTTTAATTTGATTTTTCCTTGTTGGATTGTGAATTGGATTTTGTTAATTACTAGTTTTAATTGTTCAATTTGAATTCCTTGTTACAATTTTGCTTATATCTAGTGATAGTTTTATGAATCCTTGTTAATTGTCATTTTATACCCATTTCATGAATGTTGTGAATCTTGACTTGTTGATGTTACATTGATAATTTCTATGTTTAGTTTTGTTGTTTGGATGATTGTATGTTGATAATTGTTAGTGGGTACTTGTAGATTTCAATTTAATTGCTATTTTGAACATGTCTTTTGTTAATGCTTACCATGTGTTTGATGAATTGTTTACTTTGATTATGGAGTAGTTTCTTTTACTCTTGGCCTAGGTCAAGGGAATTGGATAAACTTAAGTCATTGGGTCTAATGGATTTGATGATTTGGGAGCCCTTGGTGATCAATTTGATACTCATTGACGCCAACCCACTACTAATCTAATTAGTAGGTAGGATTGGGACTTATGGGTTGATGTGATCAAAGCCATTTGACGTACTTCAAGTCTAGGAGAAGATATTACGTACTTAAGACTTTTGGAAGTAAACTTAATGAGCTTGGTTCCTCATAATTGTCAAGATATGGTTGTTAGACAAGGATGGTAACCTCAATTCACATACCTAGCCAAGAGTTGCTTTTATTATTCATATTTGAAAACCAAATTTCTCAACTATTTGCCTTAGTTATAGTTACTTGTTTGGTTTATAATAGAATTAAGTGGAATGTTACTTGTTCATTGGAATTGCTCATGTTTCGCTTAGTTAATTGAATTAATTTGTTGCAATTTAAGATTACTTGCTTGTTAAGATTCCCATTTATTTTCATGCTCATAACTCACAACCCCGGATTTCTAACCAATGTTGAAGCACATGTTTGCCCATTCCTTGTGAGACGACCCGAGGGTTGAATACTTCGGTTATTTCTATTGGGGTTGAACTTGTGACAACCAAATCCCTCTTCTAAATTTGACACCCGAGGATTGTTGTTGGTAGAGCTATACTTGCAACGCAATCTTATTGAAGAAAATCTTTACCAATACACCCTTGGGGGACCCGTCAAATTTTTGGCGCCGTTGCCGGGGAATGGTTGCAACGTATGCCTTGATATTGGTTATGTGAATATGTGAATATTGTAGATATTTTACTTATTTCAATACTTAGCTATAGTTTAGATTTCTTTTGCATTTGTGCTATGACTTTCAAGTTTGATGACTCAGTCTCAACCGAATTCTAGCTTAGCCAATTTTGATCCCGAGATTGAAAGAACTTTGTTACATACTCGGCAAGCTAGACGGTGGTTGGACTATACGCCTAGTACTTCGGCCTCTCTTGAGGAAAATACCAAATCACTAGACGTCACCGAGAGTGACTTGGAGTCCGCTACTTCCTATTCTTCTGTTGGCACTACTAATACATCTTTGCACCCTACAGATGAGCCACACATAGCGGAGCCACGCCGGATCACTTTGCATGAGCAAGGAGCTCCGGATATCATACTTCAACCGTTGCAAGCAAGGTATCCTAACCTTGATCCAAACTTTGAGTTGAAGAGTAGCTTGATAAATCTACTTCCTAAGTATCATGGGTTGCCGGGTCAAGACCTCATACGACATTTGAAGGATTTTCAAGTTGCTTATTCTACGGCTCGAAGGCATGGAGCCGATGAGGTAACTATCATTGTTTTTGCCTTCCCTTTCTCTCTTGAAGCGCAAGCAAAAACATGGTTCTATTCACTACCAGATGAGATTGTGACTAATTGGGATTTCTTGAGAATAGAGTTTCTTGATAAGTTCTTCCCACCGGAGAAGACCGACTACTTCCGGAAAGAGATTTCGGGTATAATGCAAAGAGACCAAGATAGTTTGTACGAGTATTGGTCTCGATTCAAGAGGCTATTGGAGTCATGTCCACACCACGGAATGACCACTCACTTGCTCATTAGCTACTTTACCGGAGGTCTTTGTGCGGAAGATAGAAGATTGCTCACCGCTTCTAGTGGCGGTTCTCTTTCGAAAAACAAAATGGAGGGAGAAGCTTGGAATTTGATAAAGGATGTTGCCGAAGCTACACAACACACAAGGGTGAGAAGTAATCCTCTCAAGGGTGTGGTAGAACCATCCCCTTCCGAATCAAGTCTAACCAAAGCACTTGGGGATATGACCACCATCCTTACACAAATCTAAAGGGATCAAAAGGAATACTACTCTATCCAAGCCATCCAAGCCCCACCTCCGGTTGCTCAACTTGAAGGCCCTCCTAGAATTTGTGGTTTGTGCTCTAGCACCACACATTACACCGACCAATGCCATCAAATTCAAGAGGAACATGTTCTTGTGGTGGCCAATGTGAATTACAACAACCGTCCACCCTACCCTCCTCAAGGTCAAAACAATTACCATCAAGGTGGTAATCAACATCAAGGATGGAGGGATAATACACAAGGAAGCAATCAAAACTAAAGGTGGAATAACTCTCCTTCTCATCACAACAACAACCAATCTTCATCCCAATACCACCATAACAACACCAACTACCAAGCCCACCAAGGCCACTCCAACCAAAACCAAAACAACTACACCAAGTACCAAGCACCACACCATAGACAACAAAACTAAAACCAAACTCCTCCATCTTCCAACAATCAAGTTGATGAGCTTAGAGCCGCCATGGAAAAATGAGATGAGAGTAACAAGGCTCAATTCGAGGCCTTGAATACTCAATTGGCCAACCTCACCAACATGCTTTCAAAGATGAACATGTCAAGCCAACCACCAACCCCAATAACAATACCAACCAACCCTCAAGTTCCTCTAACCTTCCATCCCAACCCCAACCAAACCCAAGAGGCGGTCTCAACGTCATCACTCTACGGTCGGGGACTACATTAGAGGAGATACTTCCAAGGGTCATAGGAGAAATTCATGAGGAAGAGGTAGTTGTTGAAGCTCCACATGAAGAAGAGGTGGTAGACAAAAGGCATGAGGAAGAGGGAGTTAACCTCAAGGAACCCAAGAGGAAAGCTATAGTGGATGAGTCCATTCCTATCCCATTTCCTTCCATGGTGAAGAAGGCGAAGAAAACCCCGAAATTTGATTTGAACATGCTTCAAGTGTTCAAAAAGGTTGAGGTAACCATACCACTCCTTGATGCTATTCAACAAATTCCAAAGTATGACAAATTTTTGAAAGATTTGTGTACACATAAGGATAGGATAGGAGAATTGGAGACATTATCCTTGGGTAGTTCAATTTCTTCCTTGATGGAACCTATTCCAAGAAAATGTGGTGACCCTGGGCCGTGCTTAGTGTCTTGTTGTATTGGTGGACACACTTTTCATGATTGTATGTGTGACTTAGGAGCTTGTGTAAGCATCATGCCACTTTCTATCTATGTGCGGTTGAATTTAGCTCCATTGAAGAAGTCGGTGGCGAGGTTTGCCTTAGCCAATAAAAGTGTGATCACAGTGATGGGGATAGCGGAAGATGTACTCGTGACAATTAAGGATTTGGTTTTTCCGGTTGACTTTTACATCCTTGAAATGCCTCCAGCAGAAAATAGAAGCTCATCCTCCGTTCTACTTGGTAGACCCTTCCTCAAAACCTCCAAGTTCAAGTTGGGATGCCTTCACCGGCATATATTCCTTTGGGGTTGGAGACAAGATTATCAAGTTCAATTTAGAGGAAGCCATGAAACACCCTCCCGAAGAACACTCCGTGCTTCGATGTGATGTGATTGATGAAGTGGTAGCGGAAGTGCAAGAAGAAGACCATGACAAATTGTGCTACCCCATTATTGAGGAGACGAATGACCAAGAGGATGAACATGAGGAAGTTGTCAAGAATGAGTCCCATGAGCTTGATGAAAAGGAACCTCATCTTGAGACAAAAAGTGAACTGAAGCCCCTTCCATTTCATTTGAAGTATGCTTTCTTAGCGGATAACCAAAGGTTTCCGGTCATTATTGCTAGTGAGCTCTCAAGTGAAGAAGAGGGAAAGCTCCTAGATGTTCTAAGAAAGTACAAGAAAGCAATAGGATAGAGCCTAGCGGATATTGTGAGAATTGACCCCCGCAAGTGCATGCATAGGATATTTCTCCAAGATGGAGCTAAACCGGTTAGGCAACCGCAAAGGAGACTCAACCCAACCATCCTCGATGTAGTGAAGAAAGAGGTCACCCGATTACTGGATGCGGATATCATATACCCAATCTCCGACAGTGAGTGGGTGAGCCCGGTTCAGGTTGTCCCCAAGAAGTCGGGCACCACAACGGTCAAGAAGGACGACGGTGAAATGGTCACCAAAGGAGTACAAAATGCATGGCGAGTATGTATTGACTACAGAAGATTGAACGCTGCCACACGGAAGGACCATTACCCCTTACCCTTCATCGATCAGATGCTAGACCGCTTGGCAGGTAAATCTCACTACTGCTTTCTTGATGGATTTACTGGCTACTTCCAGATACATATTGCTCCTGAATATCAGGAGAAGACCACGTTTACTTGTCCATTTGGCACCTTTGCCTATAAAAGGATGCCATTCGGACTATGTAACGCACCCGCTACTTTTCAGCGGTGCATGACGAGTGTCTTCTCCGATCTAATGGAGAATTGTCTGAAAGTATTTATGGATGACTTCAGCGTTTATGACTTCATTCGATTGTTGTTTAGAGAACTTGGCCAAGGTCCTAGCTAGATGTGTTGACACTAACATTGTCTTAAATTTTGAAAAATGTCACTTTATGGTACGACAATGTATAGTGTTAGGACATGTAGTATCTCATGAAGGCATTTCTGTAGACCCGGCCAAGGTCGATGTTATCACCATTTTGCCTCACCCCTCATCCGTGAGGGAGGTCCGCTCGTTTTTGGGACATGCAGGATTTTATAGGCACTTTATCAAGGACTTCAGCAAGATTGCTTTGCCATTATCGCGCCTACTCCAAAAAGATGTGGATTTTGAGTTTGATAGTGAATGTGTAAAAGCTTTTGAAGAGCTAAGGAGAGTTCTTACCACGGCACCAATTGTGCGAGGCCCCAACTGGACATTGCCATTTGAGATAATCTGCGATGCGTCAAACCATGCTGTAGGTGACGCACTTGCATAGCGCGATGGTAAACTCCCCTTTGTCATTGCTTACTCTTCTAAGACACTAGATGCAGCACAATCCAACTATACCACTAATGAAAAAGAACTCCTAGCTATTGTTCATGCTTTAGATAAATTCAGATCTTATTTGCTAGGTTCAAAGATAGTGGTATACACGAATCATGCAGCTTTAAAGTACTTATTGACAAAGAATGAGTCAAAGCTTAGACTCATATGTTGGATCTTGCTTTTGCAAGAATTCGACATTGAGATTAGGGAACGGAGTGGATCTCAAAACCTAGTTGTGGATCATTTAAGCCGCATTGAGAATTTAAAAATTGATCCATTTCCGATCAATGACTCATTCCCATTGGATAGTTTGCATGCTGTGTCGGATAGCTTTCCTTGGTTTGCCCCAATGGCGAACTACTTGGTTGCAAAAATCTTCCTTCTCAACTTTTCGAAAAACCAAAGGGACAAGTTGAGGAGTGATTCTAAATACTATATTTGGGATGACCCTCACTTGTGGAAGAGGGACGTGGACCAAGTAATTCGAAGATGTGTCCCGGAGTCTGAATTCCAACCAATTCTTGAAGCTTGTCATTCGTCCGAATGTGGTGGCCACTTTGGCCCACAAAGGACCGCTAAAAAAGTGTTGGATTGCGGATTCTGGTGGCCAACCTTATTCAAGGACGCTAACCGGTTGTGTGTGTCTTGCCATTAGTGCCAGAAGTCAATAAACGCATCCCAAAGGGATGAAATGCCTCAGCAACCTATGTTGTTCTGTGAGATATTTGATGTATGGGGCATTGACTTTATGGGACCATTTCCAACTCTAATGGGTATCTGTATATTCTGTTAGCGGTTGACTACGTGTCAAAATGGGTAGAGGCCATACCTACCCGCCTTGACGACGCCAATACCGTTGTTTCTTTCATTAGGAATCACATTGTATGCCGTTATGGGTCACCATGAGCAATCGTGAGCGACCAAGGATTCCACTTTTGTAACAGGAAGGTAGAAGCATTGCTCAAGCGCTATGGAGTGTTGCATAAGGTTGCTACTGCTTATCATCCGTAAACAAATGGACAAGCGGAAGTGTCCAACCGAGAAATCAAGAGAATCTTGGAGAAAGTGGTCAATCCGCAAAGAAAGGATTGGAGCCTCTGGTTAGGAAATGCACTATGGGCGTATAGAATAGCCTACAAGACTCCAATAGGGATAAGTCCTTTCCAGATCGTCTATGGTAAGGCATGCCACCTTCCGGTGGAGATTGAGCATCGAGCCTATTGGGTGGTAAAGCAGTGCAACATGGACTAGGCCAAGGCGGGTGAAGCTAGGAAGTTACAACTAGAAGAGATTGAGTGTTTGAGGAACGAGTGATATGAGAATGCCCGAATCTACAAGGAAAAGACTAAAGCATTCCCTGACCATCACATCCGGAAGAAGGACTTTCAAGAAGGTGATGAGGTCCTCCTCTACAACTCAAGGCTCCGATTCATGCCTGGCAAGCTCCGCTCTAGATGGGAAGGACCTTTCAAGGTGAAGGAGATGAAGCCCTACGGAGTGGTGGAATTGTTTGATCCCAAGAGTGAAGCAACTTTTAAAGTGAATGGACATAGAGTGAAGAAGTATCATGGTTGCAAGCCCCCAAAAGAGCTAGATGTGTAGAAATTGAAGGATGCACCTAGGAGAGAGGAAGCTTAAGAAAAGGACCGTCCAACTTAAGGACGTTAAAGAAAAATGCTTGGTGGGAGGCACCCCACCGTGGTAAGATCTTCCTTGTTTATACCATCTTATTTGTATCCTTAGTTTCTTGTGAATTTTGTGATCTCTTGATGATTGATTGAGTGCATAAGAATGCTAGCTTTGTTGATTTTGTTGGATAGATAGGATGTTCATATAGATAGGATGTGAAAAAGATAAAGAAAACAAAAAAAAATTTCTTTGAAGAAGGGCACCGACGCGCTAGCGCACAGTGCGCGCGTGCGCCGGTAGCGCAATCCCACTCTTGGGCCAAATATCCGAGAGTCATGCCCACTTTGTTCCCAAATCGCGCCAGGCACCCACGCGTTTGCGTACATGTCGCCTGCGCGCACCATTGTAATTTAACCATCGACGCGCAAGCGCACGGTGCGCGCGCGCGCCGATGGAGATATGTGGACTCTCTGGTACAAAAACCAGAGAGTTGTGCCACAATTGGGCCAACCTTATGCCAAAATTGACGCGTCCGCGCGTTGTACGCGCCCACACCAGCCGCGAAATATCTCAAGCACGCGTACGCGCAAAGCGTGCGTTCGCGCGCCTGCCCCCTAATTCACTCGGGTACAAAAAGCAGAGACTTGAGCCAGCTTTGTGACACTTTTGTACCTGAGGCACAACTTCCCTCGCGCGCGCGCGCCACTAACGCGCACACGTCCTCTGCTAGTAACCTCACCGACGCGCCAGCGCACTTTCCGCGCGCGCGGGTTGCGCGAGTCAGTTTTATACTTTCGCGCCTGGTCCTGTTTTCTTTCTCCCTCAACCCATTTTCTTTCTTAGTTTCTTTTCCTTCTCCCTCCATCATCTCCCTCTCTTCTTCTTCTTCCCTAACCCACCACCACTGTCTCCGGCCACTCACCGGCGACAACCACCTTTTCCGGTGGCACTACATTTCCCCTATTTTCTTTCTCATCTTCACAAAAGAAGATTCAACCTTGTTCCTTCATACTTTTTAAGGTTTCACTTCTTCCATTTCTTTACTTCCATTTTCCCTTGCATTATTTCTTCTAGTTAGATGTTTCTTATTGCTTTACTTAGTTTTTCTTTTGCTTGCATGATGATGTTTCTTACTTTTTGTTTGCTTACTTTTCCTTTTTTCTTATTTCTCCATGGATGTTGAATTTGAGCTTAATTTACATTAATAGATCTTTTGTCCTTCTTTTTCTTATCTTTGCCGTTGTGTGATGTTTATGTGATGATTGATGTTCCATTTTGGGCTTTGAATTGGTTTAGTATTTCATAATTGCTCATTGCTTGATTATTGCATGCCAAGTGTTCGAGGAAATGCACATATACCATTTTGGTTCATTTTAGTCATATACTTTCAAATTAGTGCTCCTTCCTCGTTCACTTACTTTCTCTTAAATGCATTGAGTCTAATTTGTGTGCTTAAAGTTCATACTTGCCAATTAGATATTAATTGAACATGACTTGCTCTTTATTATGAATGCTCGAGATTACTCTTCTCATGCCATTGCATGCTTTACTTCCTCTTGCATCCCATGCCAAGTGTCATGACCCTTGCTTTTACATTCACAATGGGCACTACAAGTCACTTGCATGTTTTTGTCAAATTGATTCTTGGGTTTAATGTTTTCCTTCCTTCCCTTCCTTTTTAGGATGACCACCAAGAAAGGCAAGGAGATAGCTTCGAGGAAACCGGCCGCAAAAAGGGCACCCCAAAGGTTAAACTCTAAGGTGCGCTCTTTATTAGGAGCCAAACCCCTATCTAAAAAAGGAAAGACACCCGCTCCTATTGATGAGAATGACAAGGGCAAACCGGCGAAAGATTCTTCAAGGTTCCCCAACCGCTTCTGTGAACTTATGTTCCCCTCCATAGCTGTAAGGAACTATCATCCTGAGCATCTACTCACTCCGCCGGACAAGGTTGCTCCTTATATTTTGCCCCGCATTGAACAGTAAGGATGGGAGTTTCTCTTGAGGAAACCAAGGGAAATCAACCTCTCTTGGGTAGAAGAATTCTACACTAACTACCATCTTCCCTCTCTTCAATCGGTATACATGCGCCGGAAGCAAGTCTCGGTTTCAGAAGAGGCTATTCAGCAAGTGCTTAATGTTCTACCGGTACCAAGTGACATGGATGGCTACCAAGAAGTCTTACGTCAGCGAGAGAAGTTTGGATTCAATTGGGACTCGATCCTCTGAGTCATTGCTGAACCAGAGGCATTTTGGATCCATGGTCGACTGCGGATGAGGCCCAAGAGCATTGACGCTCGCTTCCTCACTGTAGAAGCTAGAGCTTGGGCCTAGATCCTATCTCACTATGTGCTACCTAGCACCCACAAGTTGTCCCTCACGGCAGACCTCGCCTTGCTTGTTTGGTGTGTTCTCACGGAGAAGCCGGTGAACATTCCGCTTCTTGTCAAGCAAGCGATGAGTCAAGTTCACGACCAGGATAATTTACCATTTCCAGCATTGGTATCTGATTTAGTTGCTGCTGCGGGTGTTTCTTGGGAAGCCAAGGACAAAAAGATTATAGTTCCGGCTAAGGACGATGTGGTCCCAAGCGAAAAATACCTACACCTTCCCATGAACAAACCAAGCCTCGACATGGCCCCGCCACTTCTTTTTCCTTCTAGCTCATCATCACCACCACTGAGATCTACACATCAAAGGATAGAATATCTTCACCGGAAGCTTGATAGATATGAGCGGCGTAACCACCGCTGATATACTTACATCAAGAAGCTTCTGCGTTGTGTTACCCCTAGCATGGAGGAACCCGAAATATCCACATCCACCTCAAACCCAAGTGATGGGAGTTCTGATGAAGGGGATAGTGAAGGTTCCGGTCCCGACCGTCCCTTGCGTATTATTCGTAGCACGGAGGACCGTGCTAACTTCTAAAGTGTGGGGAGGTCGTTCGACCGATCTCCATGGGTAACAATCTCTTCCCTTCGATACCCATGGATTTATTTTTACTTAGAAGTTAGTATATTGCATGTGTAGTTAGTTTTGCTTGTAAATACCCTTTGCATGATAGTTAGTTTCTATAGAGTTACTTGGTCAAAACAATAACTTCCTTTCCAAGAAACTATGTTTTGGGTGACCTACCAAAATTTTGAAATTTTTTTGCAGTAAACTTGCTTTAAGAATGTATTTTGGAACATAGTGATTGAGCTAAGAACACAAGCATAAAAGTTTTGAGCCTATTGCATGGTTACATCTTCTAACCATTATTTCTATTCTTGTGTGCATATCTCTCTCTCTCTCTATGATTGTGATCCTTTCTTTGTCTGATTCTATATGTCCATTGCTTTATGTATGAATGCATTTACATGATTGAGGCCATCATTTCAATAGTCACTTTTCCCAAATGGCCTTAACTCTCTTATCTACCATTGCTAACCAATTTTGAGCCTATGATAAACCTCCTTTTGTTCTTAGATAGAGCACATCAACAGCCTTAAGTGAAAAACCATGAATGTCCCTAAATTTGGATCCTTGATTAGCTTAGGTAAGTTAGGATGTGTATCATTCAAATAGGAGGGTATACTTGGGGAATTAGGGTAGATATATAGGTGTGTAATTGTAGTGTAATTGGAAATTCTAGGATTTGGGAACATACTCATGTGTTAAATGATTAAACTGTATGCATTGAAATTTTTGTTCACAAAGAAACCCCAAGAAAAGGGATAATAATAATAAAAAAAAGAGAAAGCAATGAAAGGGGACAAAGATGCCCCAAGATAAAGTAACAAAAACAATGCATATGGGTGTGAATTGGAAAGAATGCATGAGTATGCAAAAAGAGTAAAAGTCAAGGGTAGCTAGGTAATGTATTGTAGTAATATAGGTTGTTCTATGCGTCTAGTGGATCCTAGGTTGATCAAGGACTCAAATTTTAAGCCCACTTAGCCATATACATCCTTACCTTCACCCTAGCCCCGTTACAACCCATGAATAAGATCTCATGATACTTGTAAGCATGCATTAAGTAATTGTTGATTGTTAGATGAAAGACAAATCTTGAAAAGCATGATTAGAAAAAGATTGAGTGATGAACCCTATACACTTGAGCGAATAGAGCGGATACACTTCCGGTGAGGGTTCGATGCTCAATGCTTGTTCCCGGCTTTCACAAGCATTTGTTTAGCAAGTCATATGCACTCCTTAGTGGTATTCAATTTGGTAGGATTCATGAATTACATACTATTTTTACCTTATATGCTCACATGTATTCTTGGAGGATAGATTAACTCTTGACCAAGTAGGTAGATGATTTTACATTAGTTGCATGCATCCATTTAGGTAGTTTGCATTTCATAAACCCTTTCTCACCATGATCTTTGGTCTTTTTATCTTAAGCATGAGGACATGCTTGGTTTTTAAGTGTGGGGAGATTTGATAAACTACAATTTTGTGGTTTATCTTGTGCTTATTTTGGGGGATTTTATCAATATTTCTCACACTTATTCGCAAGAAATGCATAGTTTTGTGTTCACTTCTCAATATTGCTCCATGATGGAAAACATGCTTATTTTGCCTTAAAATTACCATATTTTAATCCTCTTCTATTTCCATTCGATGCCGTGATGTATTTGTTGAGTAATTTCAGGAATTATAGGGTAGGAATGACTAAGAAGAGAGGGAGAAAGCATGTACAAAAAGGGAGGAACATGAAGAATTGAAATCTTGGGAGAAGCAGCATCGGCGCGCCCGCGCACTCCACGCGCACGCGTGGATGAGGTTGGCTAGAAGCGGCGCGCAAGGATGGACGCATTCGCGCGGATCAGAAGATTCTCATCGACGCGCACGCGCACTTGGCGCGCACACGTGGATCGCAAAAGCAATCGGCGCGCACGCACGCATGGTGCGCACGCGTGAAAAGCTGCATGTGACCTCATTAAAGGAAATCGTGCTTGGCGATTTTTGAGGCTCATCAGGCCCAATTTCAAGCTGTTTCTGCATGGAAAAGACCCAAGGATGCTAGGGAAAAAGGGGGGATCAATCATTTTTACACAAGACACAATTTTAGTTAGTTTTTTGTTTTCTTTGGTTATTCTAGAGAGAGAAACCCTTGTTCCTCTCTAGATCTAGTTTTAATTTGATCTTCCCTTGTTGGATTGTGAATTGAATTTTGTTAATTACTAGTTTTAATTGTTCAATTTGAATTCCTTGTTACAATTTTGCTTATATCTAGTGATAGTTTTATGAATCCTTGTTAATTGTCATTTTATACCCATTTCATGAATGTTGTGAATCTTGACTTGTTGATGTTACATTGATGATTTCTATGTTTAGTTTTGTTGTTTGGATGATTGTATGTTGATAATTGTTAGTGGGTACTTGTATATTTCAATTTAATTGCTATTTTGAACATGTATTTTGTTAATGCTTACCATGTGTTTGATGAATTGTTTACTTTGATTATGGAGTAGTTTCCTTCACTCTTGGCCTAGGTCAAGGGAATTGGGTAAACTTGAGTCATTGGGTCTAATGGATTTGATGATTTGGGAGCCCTTGGTGGTCAATTTGATACTCATTGACGCTAACCCACTACTAATCTAATTAGTAGGTAGGTTGGGACTTATGGGTTTATGTGATCAAAGCCATTTGACGTACTTCAAGTCTAGGAATAGATATTACGTACTTAAGACTTTTGGAAGTAAACTTAATGAGCTTGGTTCCTCATAATTGTCAAGATATGGTTGTTAGACAAGGATGGTAACTTCAATTCCCATGCCTAGCCAAGAGTTGCTTTTATTATTCATATTTGAAAACTAAATTTCTCAACTATTTGCCTTAGTTATAGTTACTTGTTTGGTTTATAATAGAATTAAGTGGAATGTTACTTGTTCATTGGAATTGCTCATGTTTCGCTTAGTTAATTGAATTAATTTGTTGCAATTTAAGATTACTTGGTTGTTAAGATTCTCATTTATTTTCATGCTCATAACTCACAACCCCGGATTTCTAAACAATGTTGAATCACATGTTTGCCCATTCCTTGTGAGACGACCCGAGGTTTGAATACTTCGGTTATTTCTATTGGGGTTGAACTTGTGACAGCCAAATTTCTCTTCTAAATTTGACACCCGAGGATTGTTGTTGGTAGAGATATACTTGCAACGCGATCTTATTGAAGAAAATCTTTACCAATACACCCTTGGGGGACCCGTCAAATTTTTAAGCATGAGGACATGCTTGGTTTAAGTGTGGGGAGATTTGATAAATCCCGATTTTGTGGTTTATCTTGTGCTTATTTTGGGGGATTTTATCAATATTTCTCACACTTATTCGCAAGAAATGCATAGTTTTGTGTTCACTTCTCAATATTGCTCCATGATGTAAAACATGCTTATTTTGCCTTAAAATTGCCATATTTTAATCCTCTTCTATTGCCATTCGATGCCGTGATATATTTGTTGAGTAATTTCAGGAATTATAGGGTAGGAATGACTTAGAAGAGAGGGAGAAAGCATGTACAAAAAGGGAGGAACATGAAGAATTGAAATCTTGGGAGAAGCAGCATCGGCGTGCCCGCGCACTCCACGCGCACGCGTGGATGAGGTTGGCTGGAAGCGGCACGCAAGGATGGACGCATTCACGTGGATCAAAAGATTCTCATCGACGCGCACGCGCACTTGGCGCGCACACGTGGATCGCAAAAGCAATCGGCGCGCACGCACGCATAGCGCTCACGCGTGGGAAGCTGCACGTGACCTCATTAAAGAAAATCGTGTCTGACAATTTCTAAGGCTCATCAGGCCCAATTTCAAGTTGTTTCTGCATGGAAAAGACCCAAGGATGCTAGGGGCAAGGGAGGAGCAATTGTTTGTAGCATTAGCATCATGTAGGTTAGTTTCTAGAGAGAGAAGCTCCCTCTTCTCTCTAGAATTAGGTTAGGTTAATTTCCATCTTAGATCTAGATTTAATTACATGTTTTTATCTTGTTTTTTTTATGATTTCTCACTTCTACTCTTTCATTCTCATGATTTATAATGTTAATTTCTCTTTTATGTTCATGGATGCTCTTGTTGGATTTCATTTACTTTTAATGCAATTTAATGTTTGATGTTTCTTTATTGTTGATTTGAGTTGTTGATCTTGTTTCCTTGCAATTTGTAGTTGGTAGATTTTATTATTCTTGCACATGTTGTTAGCTAATATTGTTTCCATTGACGCTAATATTTTGCTAATTTAATTAGTAAGTTGATTAGGACTTTTGGATTGAGATTAGCTAGTCTTATTAGACTTTCTCTCATGGAAGATAACCTATATCTTCTTCCAATGTTGGAGATGACGTAATAAGATAAATTCTTGTTTATTATTGTGGTATGATTGATTAATCTTGTTTGACTTTCTCCCTATGTGTTGGAGTTGACTAAATAAGATGAATTAATCATTGTATGACTAGGATAGAAAACCTATATTCTCAATCTTTGCCATGATTGTCTCTCTTTATTAATTGCTTTCTTTAATTGCTTGATTTACTCTTCTCGCCATTTATTTTCTTGCCTCTTATCAATCAAAACCCCCCTACATCTTTCATAGCCAATAAGCATACACTTCATTACAATTCCTCGTGAGACGACCCGGAGTCTAAATACTCCGGTTAATTCTTATTTAGGGTTTGCACTTGTGACAAAACCATATTTTAATTTGATGTGAGAGTTGTTTATTGGTTTGGAGCTATGCTTACAACGAAATTCTTATTTCTACAAGAGAAATTCTAGACCGACAACAATTCTCGCCATCACACCTTCACTCCACAAGCACATGGTTAGGGACAGCTTGATTTAGCCGCTTAGGCCAGGATTTTATTCCTGTGAGCCCTCCTATCCGTTAATGCTCAAAGCCTTGGATCCTCTTTACCCTTGCCTTTTGGTTTAAAGGGCTATTGACTTTTTCTGCTTGCTTCTTCTTTTTCTTTCTTTTTTTTTCACCTTTTTTTCGCAAGCTTTTTCTTATTCACTACTTTTTCTTGCTTCACGAATCAATTTTATGATTTTTCAGATTATCAATAACATTTCTCCTTTTTCATTATTCTTTCAAGAGCCAACAATTTTAACATTCATAAACAATAAATTCAAAAATATGCACTGTTCAAGCATTCATTCAGAAAACAAAAGGTATTGCCACCACATCAAAATAATTAAACTAATTTCAAGATATAATTCGAAATCATGTACTTCTTGTTCTTTTGCAATTAAAAACATTTTTCATTTAAGAAAGGTGATGGATTCATAAGACATTCATAGCTTTAAGACATAGACACTAGACACTAATGATCATGTAATAAAGACACAAACATAGACAAAACATAAAGCATATAATTCGAAAAATAGAAAATAAAGAACAAGGAAATTAAAGAACGGGTCCACCTTAGTGATGGCGGCTAGTTCTTCCTCTTGAAGATCTTATGGAGTGCTTGAGCTCCTCTATGTCTCTTCCTTGCCTTTGTTGCTCCTCCCTCATGGTTCTTTGGTCTTCTCTAATTTCATGGAGGAGGATGGAGTGCTCTTGGTGCTCCATCCTTAGTTACCCCATGTTGGAACTCAATTCTCCTAAGGAGGTGTTAATTTGCTCCCAATAGTTTTGTGGAGGAAAATACATCCCTTGAGGTATCTCAGGGATTTCTTGATGAGCAATTTCCTCATGCTCTTGTTGAGGTCCATGAGTGGGCTCTCTTGTTTGCTCCATCCTTTTCTTAGTGATGGGCTTATCCTCTTCAATGAGGATGTCTTCCTCTATGACAATTCCAGCTGAATTGCATAGGTGACAAATGAGATGAGGGAAGGCTAACCTTGCCAAAGTAGAGGGCTTGTCTGCCACCTTGTAGAGTTCTAATGATATGATCTCATGAACTTCTACTTCCTCTCTAATCATGATACCATGGATCATGATAGCCCGGTCTACAGTAACTTCAGACCGGTTGCTAGTAGGAATGATAGAGTGTTGGATGAACTCTAGCCATCCCCTAGCCACGGGTTTGAGGTCAAGCCTTCTTAGTTGAACCGGCTTGCCTCTTGAGTCTCTCTTCCATTGAGCACCTTCCACACAAATGTCCCTAAGGACTTGGTCCAACCTTTGATCAAAGTTGACCCTTCTAGTGAAAGGGTGAGGATCTCCTTGCATCATTGGCAAGTTGAATGCTAACCTCACATTTTCCGGACTAAAATCCAAGTATTTTTCCCGAACCATTGTAAGCCAATTCTTTGGATTTGGGTTCACACTTTGGTCATGGTTCTTAGCGATCCATGCATTAGCATAGAACTCTTGAACCATTAAAATCCTGACTTGTTGAATGGAGTTGGTGAGAATTTCCCAACCTCTTCTTCGAATCTCATGTCGGATCTCCAGATATTCACTCTTTTTGAGCTTGAAGGGGACCTCAGGGATCACCTTTTTCTTGGCCACAACTTCATAGAAGTGGTCTTGATGGACCTTTGAGATGAATCTCTCCATCTCCCATGACTCGGATGTGGAAGCAATTGTCTTCCCTTTCCTCTTTCTAGAAGTTTCTCTGGCCTTAGGTGCCATTAGTGGTTATGAAAAAACAAAAAAGCTCTAGCTTTTTCCATACCAAACTTAGAATGGTTGCTCGCCCTCGAGCAAAAGAAGAAAGAAATGAGTAGAAGAAGAAGAAATGGAGGAGATGGAGGTGAGGGGTGGGTTCAGCCAAGGGGGTGTAATGTGTATGATGTGTGAAGTTGAAGGTGGTAAGGAGGGGTATTTATAAGGTAAGGGAGAGAGGGTATTCGGCCATGTGTGGGTGGGTTTGGGAGGGAAATGGTTTGAATTTGAATGGTGAGGTAGGTGGGGTTTAATGATAGATGGATGTGAGTGGTGAAGAGGTTGTGGGGAAGAGTTATTGATGGGATTGGTCAAGGGTATTAGAGGAAGAGTGTTATAGAAAGGTGTGAAGAGGAGAGAAGAAGAAGTGGGGTAGGTGGGGATCCTGTGGGATCCACAGATCCTGAGGTGTCAAGGAATTTGAGTCCCTGCACTAATCTGGCGTTCAAACGCCCATTCTGTGCCAATTCTGGCATTTAACGCCAGCTCTGCTACCTTTCATGGCGTTAAACGCCAGCTCTGCTACCTTTCATGGTGTTAAATGCCACTCTACTGCCCATTCCTGGTGTTAAACGCCAGCCAGATGCCCATTTCTGGCGTTTAATGCCAGCCAGATGCCAGACAACCCTTTCTGGCATTAAACGCCCAGAGTGCTGCCCATTCTGGCATTTAAACGCCAGTAAGCCTGTCCTCCAGGGTGTGCTATTTTTTATGCTGTTTTTCATTATGTTTTTTATTTTTCAGTTGTTTTGTGACTTCACATGATCATCAACCTAAAGAAAACATAAAATATCAATGGAAAATAAATAAATATAATTAAATAATATTGGGTTGCCTCCCAACAACCGCTTCTTTAATGTCAATAGCTTGACAGTGAGCTCTTAGAAAGCTTCACAGAGACTCAGAGCTTGATGTTGGCCTCCCAACACCAAACTTAGAAGTTGAGTGTGGGGGCTCTGTTTGACTCTGTATTGAGAGAAGCTTTTCATGCTTCCTCTCCATGGTTACAGAAGAAGATCCTTGGGCCTTAAACACAAGGTAGTCTTCATTCAATTGAAGAACTAACTCTCCTCTATCCACATCAATCATAGCTTTTGCTGTGGCTAGGAAAGATCTTCCAAGGATGATGGATTCATCTTCATCCTTCCCAGTGTCTAGGATTATGAAATCAGCAGGGATGTAATAGCCTTCAAACTTCACTAAGACATCCTCTACAAGTCCATAAGCCTGTTTCCTTGAATTATCTGCCATCTCTAGTGAGATTCTTGCAGCTTGCACCTCAAAGATCCCTAGTTTCTCCATTACAGAGAGGGACATGAGGTTTATCCCTGACCCCAGGTCACACAGAGCCTTCTCAAAGGTCATAGTGCCTATGGTACAAGGTATTAAGAACTTTCCAGGATCCTATTTCTTCTGAGGTAATTTCAGTTAAACCAGATCATTTAGTTCATTGATGAGCAGTGGAGGTTCATCCTCCCAAGTCTTATTACCAAATAGCTTGGCATTCAGCTTTATGATTGCTCCTAGATACTGAGCAACTTGCTCTTCAATAGTATCTTCATCCTCTTCAGAGGAAGAATACTCATCAGAGCTCATGAATGGCAACAGTAAGTTTAGTGGAATCTCTATGGTCTCTATATGAGCCTCAGATTACTTTGGTTCCTCATTAGGGAACTCCTTGGAGGCTAGTGGACGTCCATTGAGGTCTTCCTCAGTGGAAATCACTGCCTCTTTCTCCTCTCCAGGTTTGGCCATGTTGGGTATATTGATGGCCTTGTACTCTCTCTTTGGATTCTCTTCTGTATTGCTTGGGAGAGTACTAGGAAGGATTTCAGTAACTCTTTTACTCAGCTGATCCACTTGCACCTCCAAATTTCTAATGGAGGACCTTGCTTCAGTCATGAAACTGAGAGTGGTCTTAGATAGATTAGAGACTACAGTTGCTAAGTCAGAGTGGCTCTGCTTAGAATTCTCTGTCTGTTGTTGAGAAGATGATGGAAAAGGTTTGTTATTGCCAAACCATGCTCTCCCACCATTATTATTATTGAAGCCTTGATTAGGCTTCTGTTGATCCTTCCATGAGAGATTAGGATGATTTCTCTATAAAGGATTGTAGGTGTTTTCATAGAATTCTCCCATGTAATTCACCTTTTCCATTGCAGGATTCTCAGGGTCATAGGCTTCTTCTTCAGAGGAAGCTTCTTTAGTACTGCCGGATGCAGCTTGCATTCCAGACAGACTCTGAGAAATTATATTGACTTGCTGAGTCAACATTTTGTTCTGAGCCAATATGGCATTCAGAGTATCAATCTCCAGAACTCCTTTCTTCTGAGTTGTCCCATTATTCACAGGATTCCTTTCAGAAGTGTACATGAACTGGTTATTTGCAACTATTTCAATGAGTTCCTGGACTTTTGCAGGCGTCTTCTTCAGATGAAGAGATCTTCCAGCAGAGTGGTCCAATGACATCTTGGACAATTCAAACAGACCATCATAGAATATACATATGATGCTCCATTCTGAAAACATGTCAGAAAGACACCTTCTGATCAATTGCTTGTATCTTTTCCAAGCTTCATAGAGGGATTCACCTTCCTTCTGTCTGAAGGTTTGGACTTCCACTCTAAGCTTACTCAACTTTTGAGGTGGAAAGAATTTGGCCAAGAAAGCATTGACCAACTTTTCCCAAGAGTTCAGGCTTTCTTTAGGTTGTGAGTCTAAACATGTCCTAGCTCTGTCTCTTATAGCAAAGGGGAAAGCATAAGTCTGTAGACCTCAGGATTAACCCCATTGGTCTTAACAGTGTCATAGATTTACGAGAATTCAGCTAAAAACTGATGAAGATCTTCCAATGGAAGTCCATGAAACTTGCAATTCTACTGCATCAGAGAAACTAATTGAGACTTAAGCTCAAAGTTGTTTGCTCCAATTGTAGGAATTGTGATGCTCCTTCCACAGAAGTCAGAAGAGGGTGCAATAAAGTCACCAAGCATCTTCCTTGCATCTCCACCATTGTTGTTGGGTTCGGCCATCTCTTCTTCTTTTTCGAAAAATTCTGTTAAGTCATCTTCAGAGTGTTGTGCCTTAGCTTCTCTTAGCTTCTTCTTTAGAGTCCTTTCAGGTTCCGGATCAGCTTCAACAAGAATGTTCTTATCCTTGCTCCTGCTCATATGAAAAAGAAGATAACAAAAAAGAATAAAAATCCTCTATGTCACAGTATAGAGATTCCTTTATGTGAGTAGAAGAATAGAAGAGTAGAATGAAGAAGAGAGAAGATGAAGAATTCGAACACAGAGAGGGAGAAAGGGTTCAAATTATAAGAAGAAGAGAAGTGTTAGTAAACAAATAAATAAATAGAAAGAGATGAGAGAGAGAGAGAGAGAGAATTCGAATTTTAAATTAAAATAAAAGGAAAATATTTTAGTTTTTATTTTAAGTATTGGTTAGTATTCGAAATTATTAAAAGGAATAAAATAAAATTAAAATTTAAAATAATTAGTTAATTAAAAAGGAATTTTGAAAAAATGGTGAGAAATTTTCGAAAATAAGAGAGAGAAAAGTAGTTAGGTAGTTTTGAAAAAGATAAGAAATAGTAAACTTTTAAAATCAATCAAAAAGTTAAGTGGTTAATTGCAAAAGATTTGAAAATCAATTTTTGAAAAGATAAGAAGTTAGAAAAGATTTTGAAATTGATTTTGAAAAAGATATGATTGAAATTTATTTTGAAAGAGATTTGAAAAGGAAATTAAAAAGATTTGATTTTGAAAATTAAAGTTGATTACTTGACTAACAAGAAACTAAAAGATATGATTTTAGAATTTAAAGATTGAATCTTTCTTAATAGGCAAGTAACAACTTGAGATTTTTGAATCAAAATATTGAATGTTAGTATTAATTTCGAAAATATGAAAGAAAATTAAGAAAAAGATTTTGAAAATCAATTTTTAAAATTTTTCGAAAAAAACAGGAAGGAAAAATGAAAAAGCTTTGATTTTTGAAAAAAATTTGAAAAATATAGAATTTTTAATTTGAAATTTTGACTTGACTAACAAGAAACAACTAAATTTTAAAAGTTTTGACTAAATCAATTCAAAATTTTGAAATTTTTGAGCAAAATAAGGAAAAGATATTTTTTATTTTTGATTTTTAATGAGGAGAGAGAAAAACATAAAAATGAAACAAAACATAAAATTTTAGGATCAAAACACATAATGCATGCAAGAACACTTTGAATGTCAAGATGAACACCAAGAACACTTTGAAGATCATGATGAACATCAAGAACATATTTTTGAAAATTTTTAAGAAAAGAAAAATATGCAAGACATCAAACTTAGAAATTTTCAATGTTTAGACACTAACAAATTGAAAATGCATATGAAAAACAACAACAAACACAAAACAAGAAAATCACAAGATTAAACAAACACAATCATCAAGAACAACTTAAAGATCATGAAGAACACCATGCATGAGTTTTCGAAAATTTTAAGAAAAATAAATAAAAAAATGCAGTTGACACCAAACTTAAAATTTTACACTAGACTCAAACAAGAAACACAAAATTTTTTGTTTTTATGATTTTATTAAATTTTTTTGGATTTTTCGAAAATTATGTTTGGAAAAAGAAAATAAATAAATTCAAAATTTTTAATAGGAATTCCAGGAATCATGCAATGTTAGTCTAAAGCTTCGGTCCAAAAATTTAGACATGGCTAAATAGCCAGCCAAGCTTTATGTGAAAGCTTCGGTCCAAAAGATTAGACATGGCCAATGGCCAGCCAAGTTTCAGCAGAGCATTACATACAACAGCCAAATTGATGGGAATCAAAAAAGTTCCTGCAATGATAAGTGGAAGCCTCAGTCCAAAAGAATTTAGACATGGCTTGACAGCCAGCCAGGCTTCAACAGATCATGATGAAACTCTAGAATTCATTCTTAAAAAATTTGAAGAACATAAAAATTTTTTTGAATTATTTTTCAAAAATAAAATTAAAAATAGAATGCTTAAACATAAAATAAAAGTACATAATCCAAGCAACAAGATGAACCGTCAGTTATCCAAACTCGAACAATCCCCGGCAACGGCGCCAATAATTTGGTACGCAAAATCATGATTGTTCATTCCCTGGCTACAGCGCAAAAAACTTGGTGTGGGAGAACGTGATCTCATCTTTTACACAAATCCACGTAACTAACCAGCAAGTGCACTGGGTCGTTCAAGTAATAAACTTTACGTGAGTAAGGGTCGATCCCACGGAGATTGTCGGCTTGAAGCAAGCTATGGTCATCCTTGTAAATCTCAGTCAGGCAGATTCAAATGGTTATGAGGTTTTGATAATTAAAATATAAATAAAATATAAAATAAAATAGAGATACTTATGTAATTCATTGGTGGGAATTTCAGATAAGCACCTGCAGATGCTTTGTTGCTTTTGAACTTCTGCTTTCCTACTGCCTTCCTCCAACCATGCGCTACCTCCTTCCATGGCAAGCTGTATGATCCTCTCGGATGAAAACAAATCCATATGCACTGTTACCGCACGGCTAATCATCTGTCGGTTCCCGCTAGCGTCGGAATAGGACCATTGTCCTTTTGCACACTGTCACTTGTGCCCCACATTCGCAGGTTTGAAGCTCATCACAGTCATCCCTTTCCAGATCCTACTCGGAATACCACAGACAAGGTTTAGACTTTTCGGATCTCAGGAATGCTGCCAATGGTTCTAGCTTATACCACGAAGACTCTGATCTCACAAAATGGAATGATCTGTTGTCAGGAGAGGCAATCATGCATCGTGAACCAGGAGGCCAAGAGATACACACTCAAGCTATTGCAAATAGAACGAAATTGGTTGTCAGGCATGCGTTCATAAGTGAGAATGATGATGAGTGTCACGGGTCATCACATTCATCAGGTTGAAGTGCGAGTGAATATCTTAGAGAAGAAGTAGGCGTGAGTTGAATAGAAAAACAATAGTACTTGTATTAATTCATGAAGAACAACAGAGCTCCACACCTTAATCTATGGGGTATAGAAACTCCACCGTAGAAAATACATAAGTGAAAAAGGTCTAGGCATGGCCTTGAGGCCAGCCTCCATTGTCTATGATTACATAAAACTGATAAGAGATGGTCCAAATACATAAAATAAATCTCTAAAAGTAGTTTTTATACTAGACTAGTAGCCTAGGGTTACAGAAAATGAGTAACTAAGTGCAAATAGTGCAGAAATCTACTTCCGGGGCCCACTTGGTGTGTGCTTGGGCTGAGCATTGAAGCTTTTTTGTGCATAGGTTGTTCCTAGAGTTAAACGCCAGCTTTGGTGCCAGTTTGGGCATTTAATTCCAATTCTGGTGCCAGTTTGGGCGTTTTACGCCAAGATATTTTAAGCTGACTTTGAACACCAATTTAGGCCATCAAATCTCTGGCAAAGTATGAACTATTATATATTGTTGGAAAGCTCAGGATATCTACTTTCCAACGCAATTGAGAGCGCATCAATTGGGCTTCTGTAGCTCTAGAAAATCCACTTTGAGTGCAGGACGGTCAGAATCTAACAGCATCTGTAGTCCTTTTTCAGCCTCTGAATCAGATTTTTGCTCAGGTCCCTCAATTTCAGCCAGAAAATACCTGAAATTATAGAAAAACACACAAACTCATAGTAAAGTCCAGAAATATAATTTTTTAATAAAAACTAATAAAAATATAATAAAAAATAATTAAAACATACTAAAAACTATGTAAAAACAATGCCAAAAAGGGTATAAATTATCCGCTCATCACTCATCATCATGTCCCTATTTTTTATTCATCTTTCTTCTTGAAAATTACATGCTTCAATTCTCTTGAGATGGTATCTAGAGCCTAGGTTTTTACTCTTCAACGGTTGAATCGCCTTCCAATTCCAACTCTATCAATAGTAACAACAACCCCCAAAATGTCGTCACATCTATTCCTACCACTGCATCCTTCTTGAATCAACGACTACTCACCCCGATTGGAGATAAACTTGGCAAAAATAATCACAAGACTTGGTTACAACAAGCTGTGGCTACCATTTACGGGTAAGATTTACAAGATCATCTTCTACCGGAGAAAATTCTCCCTTAATACCTTTCTAAAGAAGATCGAATTGCTGCAAAAAAATATGCTCACTAAAAGCAGTAAAGGCAAGATGATTCCAACTTCATGTCATGGATGCTTGCATCAATTGATCCGAATTTCAAAAACAAAATGGTAGGCAGTGCTTTTAGTTTTCAAATCTGGAAAAAGAGTGAAGATTACTTTGCTAAGTCAACCCTGTACAAAATCAAACAACTCAAGGCACAATTGAAACTCGTCAAGAAACATGGATTATCTACCTCTAATTATGTATTTAAAATCAAACATGTTGCTGACTCTCTTGCGGCTTTAGGAAGCCCTCTTACATCAGTAGAGCATATTGAAGCACTTTTTGATGGTCTGAATTTTGATTATCAAATGCTAATCTTTACTGTCAATGCAAAATCGAAAATGTACTCGTTAAGTGAAGTTGAAACTCTCATTATGACTCATGATGACATGGTAAATAAGTTTCGAAATTCAGATAGTTTAATGGCACAGGCTCATTTGACACAAGGCATTTTACCTTCCATCAATCAAGGAAGGGGTTTTGGAGGACGACAAGATAGATGAGGTAGGTTTTCTCGAGGAGGCAGGTTCTTTAATTCAAATTCTAGACCACAATGCCAAGTTTTTGGTCGTATGAGTCATATTGCTTGGCATTGCTATCATAGATTTGATCAACAAATTCTTCCTCTCTCAAATCCCACTGCACCCCTTTACAGACCTTAAACCCATTTTCCTTCATCTTCTACACCATCATCACAACCACCAGTGCTATCCACCACACCATCACCACCTACAGCATCCTGAGACATACATGGTTGTTCTCTCATCAGTAGCAGACACTTCTTGGTACCCAGACACAAGTGCATCTCACCATGTCACCCCAAATCATTCCAACTTACTTACCAGCATAGAATATTATGGTCCAGATCAAGTTCTTGTAGGTGATGGATTAGGTTTGTCTATTAAATATTATGAAAAATTAATTCTTTATGCACAAGACTCAAATAGATAGTTTCAATTACAAAAGTTAATTCATACACCACATATCACAAAGAATTTAATCAGTGAATTTAAATTTGCTCAAGATAACAATGTTTTCTTTGAATTTCATGCCTTTATTTGCTTTATTAAATATCAGTTCTCCAAGAAGGTACTTATGCAAGGATTTCGTAGAGGAGGAATCTACAAATTTGTTAATGTTGTTGTTCCTCATTTTTCTTCTTTAAATTTGTACCTAGAGATCTAGCTATTACATGTTCTTCTTTTGAATTGTGGCACAAGGGCTGGGACATGCTGCCAAATAAACTGTACACACAGTCTTAAATAAATGCAATATTATTACTCCAAATACAATTGACTTCTTTAATTCAACTTCTGATAATTCGTTGTGTGAAAACTGTGTTTATGCAAAATTATACAAGATGCCTTTTTTCTGATTATACTACTACTTACATTGTACCCCTTCAATTAATATATTCTGATGTTTAGGCCCAACCCATATTATATCTCATATTGGTTTTAGGTACTATATTGTATTTGTTGATGCATATAATAGGTACACTTGTCTATATCTATTACAATCTAAATCTCAGGTATATACTGCATTTTTACAATATAAGACTCTTATTGAAAACTTAACAGGACATAAATTGAAGGAGTCACAAACTATTCATGGAGGAGAGTATAGCTCCAATAATTTTAAAGAATTTATACTTAAACATGGCATACATCATAGATATTCATGTCCTCATACACATGAACAAAATGGTAGGGCTGAGAGAAAGCATCGCCATGTTATAGAAATAGCTTTGGCAATGCTTTCCACAGCTTCCCTTCCCCTTACCTTTTGGGATGAAGCAGTAATTATTGTTACATACTTAATCAATAGATTACCTACTCCTGTTCTCCAAGTTAAGACACCATATGAATTGTTATTTAATCAAATTCCTGATTATCAACATTTGAGAATTTTTGGCAGCACATGTTATCCACTGCTGAGATCTTATAACAGACATAAGTTTGATTATAGATCTCACAAATGTCTTTTTTCTGGGATATGCAGCCAATCACAAAGGTTATAGGTGCTTGTCACCCACTGGTAAGGTATTTATTAGTAGACATATTGTCTTTGATGAATCTATATTTTCATATAAAGAATTATTTGTAAATTCATCTAATGACTTACGGTATACGAAGACTAGTACTAATAATAATTTCGTTAATCAGAGTTCTTTTCAGACTATTCCTACTATACCAACATATGCTGGTTTACCTATACAAACACTCTCTCATGATCAGCCCTCCCATAATTTAACTATTCATAAGTCGAGTAATAGTACTAACACTAGCTCTAATATAGAAATTTCTCTGATCAAGTTTCTCCTTCAATTCTCCATTATGAAACCCATATTCCTGGTTCTACTATAGAGAGTCAGTTATCCTGTGACAGCTCACAATACAGTTATAGTGTACTACAAAATTATTCTATTCTACCATACATTAATGTCCACCCTATGAACACCAGATCCAAGACAGGCAAGTCTAAACCCAATATTTTTCTAACTAAACATAGTGATGAGAAATCTAAAAAAAAGACCACCGAAAATTGTAGCTACTGCTCTCACTATACTACACTGGTGTGAGGCTATGAAAGAAGAATATAATGCCCTTATGAGAACTAATACATGGAACCTAGTGTTGCCACCACCTCATGCTAAAATAATAGGCTCTAAATGAATTTTCACTACTAAAAAGAATCCTGATGGATCTGTCAAAAATACAAAGCACGATTAGTTGCACAAGGCTTTGGACAAAGTGAAGATTTTGATTTTGACCAGGTTTTTAGTCCAGTGATTAGGCCTATTACTGTGAGAATTGTGCTAAACTTAGCCTTATCCAAAGGTTGGATTATTTGACAATTTGATTTAATAACCCATTCTTAAATGGAGATTTATCTCAAATTATTTATATGCTGTAGCCCATGGAATTTTGAAGTCAATTCTGAAACCTTAGTGTGTAAACTAAATCGATCCTTATATGGTCTGAAGCAAGCACCACGAGAATGGTTCCTAAATTTGAACAAAACTCTAGAAACATTTAGCTTTACCACTGCAAAAAAAGATACCTCTTTATTTTTGAAATACACTTATAATCATGTCATATATCTTCTATGCTATGTAGATGACATCATTATTACAGGGAGTGATTCAACTCAAATTGAACAAAATTCTAGAAACATTTAGCTTTACCACTGCAAAACAAGATACATCTTTATTTTTGAAATACACTTATAATCATGTCATATATCTTCTATGCTATATAGATGACATCATTATTACAGGGAGTGATTCAACTCAAATTGACTTGATATTAAAACTTTAAATATAGAAAGCATCTAGGTGAACTGAGCTATTTTCTAGGTGTTGAAGTTAGAAGAACTACTGTAGGACATATTCATTTATCTCAAACAAAATATGTGAAGGATTTACTCTCAAAATTAAACATGGGAGAGGAAACTGCAATGCCAACTCCCATAATATCATCTCTTCAGCTGTTGACTACAGGTTCAGAAGAATTTAAGGATCCAAGACTATATAGATCTGTTGTTGGAAGTCTTCATTATCTCACAATAACTAGACCGGACGTTTCCTTCGTTGTGAGCAAGCTTAGCTAGTTTATGCATAAACCCTTGCTTGCACATTGGAAGGCTCTAAAGAGAGTTCTTCGGTATCTTCAAGGCATTAAGCAACAAGGATTACTCTTTCATAAGAATATAGACTTCAGATTATATGGATTCACTGATGCTGATTGGGCATCAGACTTTGAAGACCGCAAGTCAGTCACTGGGTTTTGCATTTTTTTTTTTAGGATCTAATCTTGTGTCTTGGTGTTGTAGGAAGCAAATCACTATCAGTAGGAGCTCGCCAAAGGCTGAATTTTGAAGTCTTGCAGCGTGTGTAGTAGAGACAGTTTGGATCATGAACTTATTGTTCGAATTGAAAGTTCAACTTCAAACATCTCCAACAATTTTCTATGACAACTTAAGCACTGTAATGCTTGCTTCCAATCCAGTGTTACATGAAAAAACTAAGCACTTCCAACTTGATATACAATTTGTTCGAGACAAGATCAAAAGCAATGAACTACATATGGTCCATATCCCAGGTCAAGAGCAGATTGCTGATATATTGACTAAACCCTTGTCAGCAGCAACCTTTGATAAGCTCAAGAAAACAAGTACAAACTTAGAGTGGTCTCAAGACCAATCATAAGTTTGAGAGGGGTGTAAAAGATATAGTGGACACTAAAACAAATTTGAATAATAGTGCTAGTGCAGGTCAAGAAAAACAAGACTCTATTAATATAAGTCATAGTATAAATAGGAAGTCCTTGCTTTCAAAATAAAAAAATGTGTAATACATATTTCTCATAATTCCAATTTTACTCTACTGTATTTTCTTTTTTACTAAGTTGCCCTAAGTTCTTTCTTGATTTTCACTATTTAGCTTGTATACATCATCATCATGTCCTTGTTTTCTATTCATCTTTCTTCTAGAAAATTACATGCTTCAATTCTCTTGAGAAACTAAAATTAAAACAATTTAACTAACGTGAGTATCAACCTTAGGTCGAGTGCTCCTATAATGTGTCAGGTCGTATTCGATTTGTTGATATCCGAAAAACGTACTTGTATCATTAGAATTTTCTGAAAATCTAAAAATCTCTCCAAAACTCACAAAATACTTTAAAAACGCGCAAAATCTCACGCATACACACGCCAATGTTCACATACACACCCACACACCCATCCACACACATGTCCATGTATATGCACATACTAACTTCCACACCTGTACATTTACACACATATTTGTCTATTTTTATCTATATCTATATCTATATTATTTCATACTACAAATACGCTTTTGTAAGTATTTTCTTTTGGCATTTTGATTTTTTTTTTTTTCAATTAACTATTTTTTTTGTGTTATGTCAAATTTAGGACTTTGTTGTTAAATTAAATATGATTAAAATAGTAAAAATACTCCACTCCACTTTCATATATTTGTACACCCATAAGATAACTACTATTAATGCACCTCCTGTTTCCTTAATTTTGCTTTTAGTTTATCCTTCATATGTTGATTTGTTTTCTTTTTTTCTTTCTTTCTTTTCTTATTTTTTAAAAACACATATATATTTATTATTTATCTCTATGTTACCTATTATATATAATTAGAATAAACGATTAAAATAGTACCTAAAAACTTATACTAC
>NC_029788.2:94910062-94911432 GCF_000816755.2 Arachis ipaensis
AACTAATATAAGGTTTTTCCAATTTTTTTAGTTACACTAAAATTATACTATACACCAAAACAGGAACTTAAACCAAAAGCAGCACTAAAAGTAAATTGTTTCTTATAATTTTACATATTTTATCATGTTTATTGTTTTTATATATAAGATAGATTAGACAAAAACGTCAAGCTAGTTTGCCCGAGAGGTTAAGGGGGAAGACTTAAGATCTTCTGCACATAAGTGCGCGTGGGTTCGAACCCCACAGCTAGCACTTTTAATCTATTATGCATCTCGTTACTCATAGAGAGAGGGAGAGAAATAATTAATGCTACCTTTATAAAACTTTTGCACTTATGTTACTTGTTATGATGATATTGATATTCCATCCATGGCGAAATAATAGCAAGTTCAAGAGAATTGGAAAGTGCACCTACCAATTTCTCCTTGAACACATTCAACTTTAATTTGATATATTGATATGCAACTAATAATTGCGTATAACAAGAACAACAGAGAGAGTGGTGTGGTGCTCTAATTAGTCGCAAAATCTTTATATAGATCCATGTCTAACAGCAAGTCATCCCAATCCCACTGGCCGCTGCTCCCTTCGCCGGCGTTGATGATCTCTTCGACTCCTCCTTCGAAACGGAAATCCATAGGCAACTCACCAACAATGTCCTGCTGCTCCAAGCATGAGTATATGTTGTTTTCTAGCTGCGATTCTAGCATGTTATGATGGCTTTGTCCGTCGGCATCAAACGACATTGTGGACGACATGCCACTGATTTCTTGTTGAGCAAGTAAATCGCTCTCGATCGGGGATGATGACTCGCCCTGAATTCCCCTTCTTCGCTTCATGGAGCTTGAAGTGCCAATGTTTCTAGCCTGTGGCCTAATCACTTCAACATTTTTGGTCGCTTGTGATCTCTCTTCGCCTTCCATTGCATTCAGTTTCTTGCTCAGATGACAATTCCAATAGTTCTTCACATCGTTGGCAGTCCTTCCCGGCAGCCTTCCTGCAATCAGTGACCACCTTAAAAGGAAAATGCGTGTTAGGCTGAATCACCAGAGATTAAGCACTACAACATAAGAACTAGAAGCTGCAAAATCAAAGTTAGAACTTAAGGTACGGAAAATTGGCCTCAAGCCTCAAATGGTTTGATACTACTTGATAGAAAATAAATAAAGAGGATTATCCAAATTAGTCCTTAAGTTTTTAATTTAAGACACTTTAGTCTAAATACATAAAATAGTCTCTAACATTTATTTTCGAAATAACTCTTTTGGAATTTTTAAAATTTACCGAGAACTGTTTTAAGATTTTTTAAACTTCTACAAATTATTTTATACTTTACTATTTGAATCAAATTAGAGAGAGATAGAAATAG
>NC_029788.2:94911739-94913086 GCF_000816755.2 Arachis ipaensis
TGGCCAAATTAATAAATTTTATTGGTGATATAACATTAGTTATAAATAAATAAATGTTAAAATGAGGAACAAAGACCTTCTTGGCATGAATAATGAATACAGAACTAACTGAAGTGCAAGAATTCTTTTGTTATGAACCATAGTTGCATACGTGTATAAAACTAGTAATTTACCTTGTGGGGAACCATGCAGCCTGCTGGTCCCCTTTGGTTCCGCCTCTGGTTAGGGGGACCAAGAAATAGAGAATGAAAAAGAGGTATGTTGATTGATTTTTTAAGTTAACAAAAATAAAATAAAGGAGGGAGAGTGTTTAGAAAATAATGTAAAATAATTTTTAATTTAATAATTTCTAACTCTTTAAATAAAATTATTGCAAAAAAATAATTTAATTCTTTTATCTAATGGAAATTTTAAATCAAATAATACAATACATTTAAGATTAAAATTAGTCTTTTTTGTCAAAAAAGAAAAAGAAGGGAATATAATCTTGGAGTAACAGTTAAATAGTTTTTGAATAAACTCAAGTTTAGAAAATTCTGTCGTAGAATCAATCAAATATATAAAGAGAAAAATATCTATAGTCTATATTCACTATATATTTATGAGCTAAACAATGATGTAAAGTTACTTGTTTTTTTTTATATTTTTTTATAGATGAGCCACAATCAGTGATCAAATGAGAGTTTCATTAAACTTCTTCTTAGGAAATAAATTTTAGAAAGAAAATCAGTTGTGAGGGACTCAAAATTATTTCTATAGTTTGATGTCCTTCTTGTTGCAATGAACATGGTATTAAAAGATTAGAGTGTTAATTAAGAGTTACCTATTTCCCAATAATTTGTGGAGTTTAACAATCATCTCCACTTCTTCCTCTGCAAAATTTCCTCTTTTTATGTTAGGACGAAGGTAGTTCAGCCACCTTAGTCTGCAGCTCTTTCGGCACCTGTTTAGACCTTCAATTCACAAATTTTGCATTCAAGACTTTATCAATGGAAAAAGTATTATATCTCTTGAAATTTTACTGAATATTTTCTATTTAATGTAAAAATTAATCAAATTTTTGAAAGTTCTCAAACACGGTGATCTATTTAATCATCAGTCACTTATCGGATAAAAATATTAATAACCGTGCATTCCTTTTTAGTTTAGGCTCCACTTAGTTCCTCAGTATGAATCTTCTGCGTAAATATTTAACAATAATGCAAGAGAGATTATATTCAAGGTTGCTTTATTTAATTTAATATCTACTATTTTGTATATGAAAAATACGGATGAATAAATTATTTTTCTTTTTATATGTCTTTTTTATTTTTTCAACTAATTTTTATTATATTAATAAACAGACCA
>NC_029788.2:94913185-94915224 GCF_000816755.2 Arachis ipaensis
ACGTTTATTCACATACAAAATTATATAATTATTCTAGTAATAGTTAATAAATGTTAAATAAAATAAAAAAAATATTAAAAAATTATTAAAATTTATTATTTTTTACCATCACTTAATCATTAATTCAATTCTTTTAGTCTAGTAATTCACAACATAATTTATCTCATATTTTTAAACGTTGATGAGTTACTAATTGCTGAAAAACAATAAATTCCAAAGGTTCATCTAGCATTTGTGGCTTAATTATTAACCCAATTCTATCCAGTCGGTCTATCAAATTGGATTCCTAATCAGACCGGAGCTGCATCAAAGCTGGTCAAATCCTTAGAAACTAACGTGAACCGGAGGGGTGAAACGTGCACATAGAGGAGCAGGGGGCGTGAATGAAATTATGAAATTCTTAAATGCAATCTTGGGACTTCTAGAATAGGGAGGGGGAGCACGCCCAGCACTCATCCACCAAGCTATATATGAAGCTGTTTTTATATATATAGTTAATGCTTATAATTGATTTTGTGATATAATATCTCAACTTATATGATTAAAAGATTTAAAAATTAATTCTTGTTATCAAAAAATTAAAATAGAAATTTTGTATAGATCCCCAACTGAAACAAAAAAGGTAAAAGATACTCAACAACATTTCAATCTAAATAGCATTATTACGTGAGAAATTATGTTAGAGATAACTATATATTTATGTGTGTATGTTTTTTTTATCAATTTAATTTCTTTTATGATTGTGAATATATATTATAGATATATTATGATTTGTAAATGTTAAGTTCTTGACCCACATGTTGGAATGATTTTAATAACTATTTTTTCATGGATGCCAAAACTTTTTATCTTATTTCCAAAAGTAATAGAACCCAAGTTCTCCCTAATATGGTACTATGCTTTTACTATTATTTGAACAGTCTTGTTTGTATGCATAGAGTTCATGTATATATATTATTGGACCAGTTTTTGACTTAACATCAATTTTTTAATAGACGGAAAAAATTGTGTCATGATTCCTTAAATCATAATATTGAAATGAAATTCTGATAATCTTGTGAAGGAATAAAAAACTATAGCCTATACTCATTCTCTATTCTGTTAGTACTCTAGTTGGAGTTGAACTTTCCTGAATAAGACATAAGCAAATTCCAATATTGAACAAATCATCACTACACCGTTATATATAGCATGATTTCCTCGATCTTTTCTTTCGATCAAAACGAAATAAAGAAAAAAGGTTAGAAATATAATTATTTATATATTTTTTTATTAGTTTAAAATTTAAAAAATTATAATTTATAATAATTTTATTTTTTTAATAAATATTAAATAATAATGAAAAAAAAAAAAAAAGCTATGAATAATATGAAGAAATAAGAAAAAGAAACGTAGTTGAATTGAGTTTACCAGCCAATAGAGGAACCCTATGCCATTTGCCTTCACCATATTGTTGTATGCATTTCTTAAGCAAGTGATCCTCTTCTTCAGTCCAAGCAACTCCACCCATATTGTTGTATTAAATTATCTCTCTTTCTGATGATGCTACGACTCATTCATTCGTTCATTCATTCATTCGGTATTCGGCCCCCTTAGAGGTTGATATATATATAGTTGTTTTGTTGAAATGCTACCCGCCAAAATAAGAAGGCAATCCAGCAAGGCAATAACAATATGAAAATTTGTGAAGGGAGAATGATAGTAAATGGTCCAGTGGTCTTTCTAGAACTCTGAGGGAAAGCTCTATATTTTTAAATAGACATCATAAGTATGCAATGGTGGTCCTCATCATTGGATAAACATAAGGGGCTGTGTACTTACATCAAAACCCCATCTAATTCCTGTTTCAAACCCAAACCCGTCCCATCTGTATGCTTTGCTCATTTGTCATTTCATTTCAAATTAGGATAATCCTAAAATCACAATCCATAAATAAATAAATAACTTTCTCTTTGCAATAAATGATCTGCCTATATCAATCAAACTATACTTTTAAGCTGCCTAGATCCGATTTTAGATTCATCCTTGCATAGTCATAT
>NC_029788.2:94915350-94917543 GCF_000816755.2 Arachis ipaensis
CTTTTAAAATATGTAAAATAATAAAATAAAAGATTAATATGTTAATTTCATAATTTTTTATCATATGAGTCTCACAACTTTGAGTTAAAAATAAAGCAATTAGACAATATATTTTACTAGCTTTTTTTGTTTTAGAGAAACTTGATTCTTACGTGATCATTTAAATTTTCTTAACCAAAGTATTTTTTTAATGGGCGTAGCTAACATGTGTCTTTAGGGTATATGATAAATTTATTATTAGTGAAAGGTTTTAAATTTTTTTATTTAATAAATACAAAACAAATGTATTAAAATTTAAATTTTTTGTATTTCCAATAAAAATGTTCTCAATTTGTAATGTTAACTTAGGACCTATAATGTATGGATATTGATACGGATACAAGATACGACACAACATGGTATAATTTTTAATTATTTTTAATATATTTTTTTAATTATATAAAGTATTTAAAATATATTTTATTTTAATAATTAATAATATATGTTATTTCTAAATTCATTTCAAGAATACATGTTAAGAACAAGAATGGACATGCTGACATGTGATGGTATTTCAGTGTGTCCAAGCGTGTCCGGAGAAGAATTTTTTATTTTTTATTAAGACATAGTTTGACACAGAAGACACGCGTGTCTGATGAATGTCGATGTGTGTCGTGTCCAAAATGTATCCGACACGGGGACACGACAAATCAAGAAAATATCTGCGCTTCATAGCTTAAGACACATAGATAAACCCTTTTTTAATAGATACCATAAAATTTTATATTTTTTTGAGAATTGAATTGTAAAATTTCAATCTTTTTAGTGTTTAATACTTTGATTAATAGTTCATTTATGAACTGAAATCCTACACTTAATATTTCACAAAATTCCATACATGATACATCTATCATTTTCAATACCGTAAAATAAGAATTTACCATACATTGAATTAACTCTTTAATTATAAGGTCTCTTTCACCGAATTTCATCTCAAAAAAAAAAAAAAATCAATTTTTTCTAACTATAACACTGTACTAGTAATTCTTTAGACACTTGCACATGTTTGAAAAATAGTCTTTAATTTCAATTTTCTTGGTATGCAAATAACACTGTTGCTGAAAAAGTTACCATTTTCTTCAATGTGAAATTTGGTCCTCACCTTTATCCCAAGGTTTTGAATAATAATTTTGTCAAAAGGACTAAAATTGAACTTTATGATATAGAATCACAATAACATTAACATCAAGAGATATGAAGAAATGTACATAAAAACAAAGGGGTGGGTAAAGTATAGTATAGTTGGGTGATGACAAAAACAAGAGAAATGGAGTTTTTGGATAGGCTTTATTGAAGGCAAGGCAACCTTAAGTAGGTTGCTTGGTTAGATCTATGCATTGCGGTCCATGGATGCATAGATTCCAAAGACGAAGACAAAAGCTTATTAGAGAGGGAATGAGGACCAGTATATATCAACCAAGGCTTACTGGTCCTTGAGCCGTGTCTTTTTGTTGTTGTTGTGATTGCGACCCAATGTGTGCCTTCTTCATTAATGTGACACATTGTTGTGACCTATCTATCTTCTTTCTGATATAAACCACATGCTGCCCTACCACTACCATATCAATCCATTTAATGAACAAGCTTAATTATTTCATCACAATGCATACTGCCACACAAAATGTTTCTCATTCACAACATTCATGATTTATTACTCATCCTCCTGCCCACTTAATTTCACTTTTTCTTTTAGCTACCCATTCACTTAAATTTTTTAGACCATTAGTTTTTAATAATTTTGGAAATTATGAGTATAAATATTAAATTATCTTCAACAAATAAATTTTACTAATTTATGTGAATAAATTCTGATAAATATAAGTGTAAATTATGTATTTTTTGTGTACAAATTCCTGTAAATATAAGTATAAATTATTACTGATCAAAGGATAGTAAATACTTAATCTTTTGATCAATATCCTAAATTTAACTATTGGAATTGAAAAAGTGCTTTGACGAAAGAACTGTTTTTTCTTTCTTTCATACAGTACCTCAGTCAATTTGAGAGATTTTGAATGGGATTCTTGGTAAAAGATCCAAAAGGCCAAAAAAAAAAGGGTTAAAAATTTAATACTCAAAAGTATTTTGTATACAACCACTAATTAGTCATCTGCATTTAAATGCTTAGGATATTTTATATTTTTTATGTTTTTC
>NC_029788.2:94917571-94919152 GCF_000816755.2 Arachis ipaensis
CTGTTTTAACAAACAAAAACACACTATATTTACAAAAAATCATATATTTTATACGAATATTTAATTTTATAATTAATTTAAATATACAAGTAACATAATTAATGTCCGTGTAATATAGGTTCCCTCCCTCAAAAGAAAACCAGTATGTAATTGTATAAAGAATATTTTAGGAAACTTTGCTTTTTTGGGTAGAGTTTGAATATTTAATACGCACGTACCGAAGAAAACATAATCATATACAATTATTATACTTGCTTAATTGTACTGGGTTTTTAGCAATTACTACTGTTGTAGAAATTCATCCAATCATAATGAATCAGATCATCCCCTATTTTCTATGGGAGATTACTTCAGTGCAAATAAGAGAAGTAGGTAAAAGAAGGTGAAGAAAATTAGAAAAATGGAGAAGAACAATAATGCTTTGTTCTTCCATTAATAAAAGAGATATATATAACAGAAAATATATAGAAGAATACAAAATTTTTATTAATTATATTACATATACATAAAAAAAGTTGGCTACCAAATCAATTATTCGTATAAAAGATATATTAAAAGGTAAAGTATATTTTTTGTCCTTAAAATTTAACAAAAGTTTTAAAAATATTCCTAAATTTTATTTTGTTTCAATTTTGTCCCAAAAGTTTTCGATTTGCATCAAATATACCCCTGATGGCTAATTTTTCAAAAAATTAAGATTGATTCAACAATAATTTCATAAGAACAACCACTCAACACAAGCAAATAAAGCATAATTTTCATACATTATTGTTATATTGGTCTTAAATTTTTTGAAAATTTAGCCTCTGAGAATATATTTGATGCAAATCGAAAATTTTTGGGACAAAATTGAAACAAAATAAAACTTAGGGATATTTTTAAAATTTTTACCAAACTTTAGGGACAAAAAATATACTTTACCCTATATTAAAATATAAAATACATAATAAAAAATTAAATAATACATATATTTATGTATAAATATATAATAACTAATTTAACAACTAATTTTTAAGTATAATTTAATTGAATTAAGGACAAACATGAAGCATGTTAGTTAACTTATTGGAGGCTAATTTGATTCATTAGTTAAAATTTAAAAGACTAATTTAACTTGCTTGTAAAATTTGAAACACTAAATTATTTATTTACCTAAAAAATAATATTTAAATATTTTCCTTGTACACTTCAAATAAGCAACTTTTTTTTAGTATTGAAAGAAATTTTGTTGTATTTTCTTTTTTTATCTTACTGTATACACTTTTAATACCAAAAAACGAGTAAAAGGGAGAAGACCATCATTTTTAGTATCAAAAGAAAAAAATTGTTATATTTTTTCTCTTCTTACAATGAAAGAAAAAGTGTACAGGGACGAGGGGAAAAAATAAGGAGAAAGGAAAGAATGGAAGGGAAAAAAACAAACAAAAATATTTTGTGAAAAACACTTTTCAATTACTACTAAAATAATTTATTCTCTTGACGTGTTTCCATCTCTTGCCACATACCACCTTGTTCTTCTTTTTCTCCATTTTTTCCCTTTACGATAAAATCAAACTTACCATTAAATTAAAAAGAAGTATC
>NC_029788.2:94919202-94926142 GCF_000816755.2 Arachis ipaensis
TATATTAACCGTATAAATAACCATTTAAAAGAATGAATATTATTCGAAGACTCTATCACTCACCAAACTAAAAATCTAAGCATTCAAAATGATAATGATATGAACAAAAAATTAAAGAAGACGACGTTGACGATCATGACAACAACAAAAGACAGAGTGTCGTTAGAAATAAGGGGAAAATGGCCCCCCACGAGACTTATTTTTTGTATGTTGCCCCTCCCCTCCCCCAAATTTTGGTCCCCATCAAAACAATAAATAGTTTTACATCTCAAGTAACTTTAATAAAAATACGATAGAAAGTGTTTCTTGATGATATTTATAATATGGAGTTTTATACATTAAAATTTTCTATACATTCATCAGAAGCAATTATAACAAAATAGTGATTAATGCTTTTCTTCTTTTAAAAATAACTGCATACGACATGCAAAAAGAAAAAGTTGTACATATTTACGGCGTATTTATTGTGATAAACAGTAGATCGAGGTTTGAACTCTGTAATATATCGACATATTCATATGTTTTATATTTCTCTTTTGTAAATTTAACGTATCTATTAGGAGATATGTGTTGTGTTTTTTAGGCTGTTTCATTTTCAATGATTGTTTACGACTTTACGTTAGCGGTTACTTGCATAGTTCTTGACTTCTTTCTAAGGATATATTAGTCTTACTACTGATCGTCTAATTTGAGTTATGTAAATATTAATATATGTATTTGTAAGACTAAAATATTTTCGCCTCCTTCAGTGTTGAAACCGAAGAGGAAGAAGAGGAGAGAAAAAGAAGCACCTCTTGTATCATGAAGGAAGAAGAGCTCTCAATTTTTTGAAAATGGAATTTGGAATTATTTCAAAAATGATGATGAAAAATAACAAAAATATTCCGTTAAGCATCTTATTTTTGTCAATTAAATTTAATCAAGTTGATTCAAATTCAACAAAATTCACTGACTTAATATGCGCATATATAAATCACGCACTTTTTCATTGAGTGTTTCTTTCTCATCGTCATTCTTTTATTGCTGCTGCTTGACTGCGTTTATTTTATTTCTTCTTCTACTCCTCTTCTTGGTGGATATTGTAATATTTTTTATTTCTTTTTTTTATTTAATTTTTTCTCTTTTTCTTATTTGTATTCTTCTTAAAAAAGGGTAAAACCAGAAAAATTATGAGAAAGTTAAACAAGAAGAAGATGAAGAAAAAGAAAAAAAAGATTACGGATGAAGAAGTGGAGGAGGAAAGAGTTTTGAATTGTACAGAATTTACCAGAAAAATAGCACCAAAACCTTTTAGCCGTGACACATAAAATTTTTTAATTTTGACACAGAAATTTCTTAACTGTGACAGAGGTTCTTATTAACAGGGTGAAACAAGAATTATGAGAATGTGAAAGAAGAAGAAGGAGAAGGAAAAGAAGAAGAAAAGGGGAGGAGGAGGAGGAGTTTCGAATTATGTAGAATTTATCAAGAAATTAATATCGAAACTCTTGAACCATTGTAACACCCTAATTAGCCTAAGCCTTACCTCGCGTCGTAAAGCAAAGGTTAATCAAAGGTTACGACAGTTCTAAGCTTTTACATATATTATATAGAAGGAATTAGTAATATCTAGAAGCCTGATGAAGAATATAGCTCAAAATATCGATATCAAAAGCCTAAAACGTACTAACGAAACTACTGACTTAAAGCATAAGAAACAGGTATAGAATAACAAAACACCATAGTATAATAGTATAGTATCATAAGACGCTAGCCACGACTCACGGAGTTTAAGCCGACTAGCCAGATACAGACCATATATGAAACCAGACAGTAAAAACAGCTTATACAAGTTTTGTTCTCTCAAATACAAGCCTCTAGGCTAAACAAAATACAAAAGTGAGAGACATATATATATATATAATAAATCAAAAGGACTCCAAAAGATATCCAGATCCTCCGCTCCTGTCACCAAGGGTGGGTTGCGACCTACATCTGAAAAACACAACAGAAATATGGTATGAGAACCAGAGATTCTCAGTATGGTAACAGTTTCCAGTGATGTAGGATATAAGACCCCGGGACGCCAAAAGCAATCCTAGACTCCATATCCGTCACAAAAATTCAAGCTTAAAGCAATTCTAAACCAAATCAGAATAATATGTAATTCCTTAACACAACTTAAGCCGTAGTACCATAAAAGAGTAATCTATCTTAGGGAATTTCTACTCTAATCAAACACCGCTGTCCCACAGCCTTCACCAACCGATCCGCCATGCGATTCCATCGCCACCGCCTTCCGAACCTCCTCAACTCCAGCAAAGCACAAGTATATACAATACAAGTAAAACACAAGTAGAGGCATATACAGCAATTAATACAAGTAGCAATTAGACATGTTTAACAGATAGGGAAAACAATATCAAGTCGGCAAAGCATACAAACAGGTAGAAAATGCATATGATGAATGCCTGCCCTACTGCCTGTGATATCACATTGTCGGTTTAACTGCCAACCCGACACATCTCCATGGAGATGTTGCCCTTCAGATTCATAGTGTGGGAACCCCCGAGATATAGTGCTCGGATCACTATCTAGGGTTTTGCGCATGTATGCTCTGATGATCCAAAGGGATGCGAGCGGGATCTATTGCCACCGACCTCACATCTAAGCGCAAGCAGGACGAACCACCGCCCTTACGCCGCTGCCGCTATCTCGACAGGTGGGATCCAACCTCGGCCCCTGCCGGGTGCATAGCGTCTCATAATCTCAATGAAATGTGATACAATGGTTTTCAAAAATATTTTTAGTACAAGATGGATCCATCACTTCATGCAGAGTCCTCGACTCCTTTCAACCACCGTTCATGCACATTTCAGTTCCTTAATTTCGCCTCTCATCCATCAACCATTCATCACACATCATCAAACCTTCCCTAGTACAACAGAAACCTAGTACTCCATTTGCTAATTTTTTTTCCAAAAAAATAGTGTCTAAAACCCTTAAACCATTTCCCATGTTTGAGCACCAAAAAATATGCCCAAAAGTCTTAAAAAGGTGTTATAGAAGCTTACAACATCGTCGGAAAGGTGAAATAGTTGAAAACAAAGCAAAATTTGAGAAACAGGGCGTGTGCGTCCGCACAGGGGTGTGCGTGCGTACGCCTAGGAAATTTTTAAAAGTGTGCGTACGCACAGGTGTCAAAACTCAAAATGGTCTGTTCACTCGCACAACCTGTGCCAGTGCCCCCAACAGACTAGCCTTCCCAACGTGTACGTCCGCACAGGTTGAAATTCTTCCTTAGATATGTGTGCGCATAAGCTGTGCTAGCGCTGCGAACAGAGCGCATTTCCCTGCCTGTGCGTGCGCACAGGTGTGTGCATCCGCACATGTCAAAATTTTTGCAGGGTGTGCATCCACACGAGGGTGCGCGCTCGCACATATCAGAAATCATGAAATTCTGCAACCTTGCAGAATTTCAGATTTTTAACACCAATTTTGAAGGATCATAACTTCCTCTACAAAATTCTAATTTTCACAAACTTTATATTGATTAAAGGGTTTTCAAAGATCTTTAATTCTAAATAAATTTCAATCAATTTCAAAAATCGAGTCAGAAGTTATGATCGAATAAAGTTCATCAAAATCCAGTTTTTACCCAAAATCACAATTTCCTCAATTCCTCTACAAAACACAACCAAACCAACTCAAATCATTCTAAACTCCAATTCTCATAAAAAAATCAACACTCCATGACATATTACACCAAACTTACCATATTTTTCCTTCATCTTTCCTCATTCACAACATCATATCAGTATATTACATATATCAAACCTTATTAACAAAATTCCACTACATTACCACTCAATCAACACCAATATCACCTTTATCAACATAATTCATCCCTCAACTTCACAAATTATTCATCCTCATCATATATCTATTAATCATCAATATCAAACTCAAAAATCATCATTTCATCAAACATCATCATACAACAACATCCAACAACTCGTCAACCATTCAAATCCAATCCTATCCTATGGGTCACTAGCCTAAGTGTCCATGAATATTATATACTACATAAAGGAAACCGAAACCATACCTTGGCCGATTCCCTTTATGAACCAAATGAGCTTTCAACCAAAATCCAACCACCAATGTACTCCAACAAGCACCAACAAGCTCCAAACTCACAATAATCAAGCTATATACATGTAAATCACCAAAATCAACTTAGGGCTCAACATAAATCAAAAGTTTATAAGAGATCAAAGCCTCTTACCTTTTCCAACAGATTTGGATGTCAAAACCCAAAGCTAAGCAAGGATTAGAGTGAACATAAACATCAAAAATCACAAAAACTCACTTAATCAAAAATCCTAGGTACCCAAAATTTTAGAGAAAAGAACTGGGAGGATTTAGAGCTTACCTCTAGAATTTCTTGGATGAGTTTTGTAGAGCTCTTCACAAGGAATGCGTAGCCACTAACGGCATGCAAATCGGATCTTTATAGCTCAAGATATGAGCTTGGGAAGGAGATGATGAATAGTGCTCTAGGGTTTCTCTTCTTCTCTTCCCAGCTGTGTGAGTGTGTTTATGTGAGTGTTAATGAGTGTTTGGGTTCATTAATGAACCCTTATATATGTTGAACTTGGGCCCAACTTGGGCCCAGTTCAACCCGTTAGCGTTTTTGGCCTATTTGGCCCAATTTCGGGCCAAACCCCTTAAAATTAACTTCCGGTTTTCTATTTCTAATGTTTTTCTAAGGTTTTTGACTGTTTCAACTTTTTCCTGCGCAGCACTGGGCAGACTTGAGCCGGATCAACCGGTTCAACTGCCAGTTCGCAATTTTTCATGATTTTTCACAGAAAACACATTTTCTGACTCGAAACGACCCACTGAGTCCAAAAATGATGTTTACAGCCTCAAATTCTCACTACAACTTTTTGGAGTCAAACTTGGGCAACTTAACCACTTAATTAACCAGTTCGATTAATTGCGGTTCTTACAACCATGACACAAGAAGTGTCTTACTTTTGATATCGAAATTTCTTAACCGTGATACAAGAATTTCTTAGCCGTATTTTTTCTAACTAAATAATGTAATTTTCTTATCACTGAACTAGTTGAATAGTATTGAACTCATATATAAGAGGCTTAGCTATTTCTATGTCATTTGTAACAAATTGATGTAATTTTTTTTTTGTTTCAAAATATATTTGAATGTATTTTGTTGTTTGAGTGAGTTAAGATTTTGGACTTATGATTCTTTAATGATTTTTTGTATCATTTACTAAATTTCATGTGTCATTTCAATTAAATATTGTATTTTTGTAATCACTGAATTGATTGTGTGGTATTAAACTAATATATAAGAAATTCAACCATTCCTATATCATTTGTAATAATTTAATATTTTTTTTATCTAAAATACATTTAAATGTATTTTGTTTGTAGAGTGAGTTAGTTTTGAATTTGTGGTCTTTTGAAGATTTTTGTGTCATTCACCAAAAATTTCAATGTAATTCACTAAAAATTTATGTAAATTTCTGTGTTATTCACCAAAAAGTTTGGTATCATTTACAACTAAGTGATACGATTATATGATTGTTAAATTAGTTGTGTAATATTTAACGAAAAAGATGTATCATTTACAACCAAGTGATGCGATTATATGATCGTTAAACTAGTTGTGTAATATTTTAACAAAGAAGAAGATGATGAGAAAACGAAGCAAGAGAAAAAAATCAAATGAGAAAAGAAGAAGAAAGAGGAGGAGGTGATGGTGCTGGTGACGAGGATGATGACGACGATGATAACGAAAAAGGAAGATGAGAAGAAATGAGGAAAAGAAGAAAAAGAAGCAGCAATAGCCACACTTGTAGGAAAAAATGTGTATGAAAAAAAAAAGAAGAAAAAGCGTGTGCACTGTGACTTTGTTAGACTTGATTGTCTAACTTTTCTATAAAGAAAAAACCCTACATACGTGTGTATACTGGCTAAGTATAGAGAAGTTTATGTACAAATTCAGTTTTTTGAGTGCCAGATATACAATGGTTGAAAGTTTGAATTAGTAGTCTTCATGTAACAGGAATTTTTTTTATAAATAAATAATTTAATTATTTTATTTGTAGAAATATGTAATTTGTAGCGTATTAACCAATTTACGTCACATTGATTTATCTCATTTACAGTGTAAATGAAATAATTATGAATGTATTTCGCTTACACTATAAACGATATATATAGAAATTGAAAAATACATATATCTTGTTTACAATGTAAACAAGATACATTCATAATTATCTTGTTCCTGTGTGAGTAACTGGTGTCAAGGTATAACTCGTGCTACTCGATGTTCAAACTTGCTTCTCCTCAAGTAAGGCGAGATATACGTCGGATCTTCAAAGAAACGGCAGTAGTGGGCACCTGCAAAGGCACCCCAAAACTCAAGTTAGAAAGGATATAGGATAGTAAAAGTGATATTCAGAGTGAATAGCGTACCTCTTTGCGTAGTTAAGGTTTTGTATTTATAGAGTTGTTGTGCTACAGGTAGTTACTCAGTGGGCCTAATATTTTGATTTATCGTTTTACCTTAGTCGGATTATAGCTAACGGATCACAGTCCCCAAGCTTGACTTGTGAAAGTTTTCAATTAAACAGGTTGAGTTTCGACCTATAAATTAGAATTGTGATTATAGTAGCCCTCAAGCTCAACTTGTTGAATTGAAAAGAAAAAAACAAGGAAAACATTGGTAGTGAAAAAGTTATATAAAAAGATTGTGAATGAATGAAATAGACAAACAAATAAATAAATAAATAAATAAAGATGGATAACAAAGATTAGAAAGTGAGATAGTTATGTCCATCTATAAATTGGTTATGCAATGAGTCAGTGAAGCATGGACATTTTCTTAATTTATCGTGTTCCTGTGTTGGATGTAAAACTTCAGATT
>NC_029788.2:94926412-94931578 GCF_000816755.2 Arachis ipaensis
CCCATCAAATAGATTTTGAAAAAAGAAAGAAAGAAGGAACCGAAGCCAAAGAAAAGAAACATTTGTAATTAATATAGCAATGACACTTAATCCTTGTCTTGACAAATCACCTTTTCATTAAACAAATATCTTCTCTAACCATCAGTATCAATACATTTCATTTGGGTTTATTGTTCATTTACGGTGAGAGAGAGGCCGAAGCTTGCATGAGAAAACTGTAACTCCCAGTGAAATTCTAGTTTCAATTTCGATCTATAACTTTAATAAAAAATCTAATCTGATAAAAGTGTTCGTATCCTCTTTCTCTATATATTGGCATCACTTTTGATCGGTAGAAGTCGACGGTGACGTAACTCTTCTGTCCCTTGAATTTGGCCAACTGGAGTTCTAGGAGGTACAGGCAGCTCAGTTAAAAAGTTTCTCCGAAACTTTTGTTGATTTTGATTTCATACGGAGGTAGGGGATTATATTTTGAAATTAATTGTTTTAAACTATGAATGCCATGAAAGTCTAGTGGGTATTTGTAAATAATTTTATGATTGTTTAAAATGACTGAATGATGAATTTGAATTGTGTTTGTGACTGAATTTGATGAATATGTATTTAATTTCTTGATTGATTAGGAGTGCTAAAAATTCTAATTATTGAGTTACAAAGTCAGTTTGATTAAATATTATGTAAAATGAATTTTCTTGTTTTGAGATTAATTTGATATTGAAAATAAATCCGCATTTGAATCGATTTGAGATATTGGGAATGAGTTTTATTGATTATCGAAAATGATTCTAAGGGTCGGTAAAGATTTTGACATTGGAATTGGTTCGATTTGTTGGTATTGAACTGAGATTTGAAAATGATTTCTGATATTGGAATTAGTTTGAGTTATTAGAAATGATTGAAACGAGGTTGAAAATGGTTCAGTTGGGACCCGAAAAGGGTGGCTAAGCCCGAGTTTTAGGGGAAGTGTTGCCGAAATTTTATAAAATCTGAAGTTTTATTTGAAAAGTTATTTTAAAAGATTTGGTTTTGGAAAATTAAATTATTTGAGATTTATTTAGTTGAGGAAAGGTGTATTTTTTTTTAAACTCGATTTATTAAGAAAAACATAATGTTTTAAATCCAATTTTGTAAGGAGAGATTTTATTTTAAGTGTTGTTTTGAACTCGATTTTTTAAGAAAAGGAATCTCTGCCATAGGAGAGTAGAGAACAAGGATTTAAAGGATATATTAACTTAAAGAGATTGTCTGCCACAGGAGAGCAGATGTGACATTATTTGGGCCTTAGTGCCAAATGTAAATTGGGGACGCCCACACACTGAGAACTGTTTTCCAGATGTACGCTTATTGATTTGGAAAGTCACACTGTCTGCAGCCTAGCCGTACGACTTATAAGCACACTGTATGCATCTGGAAAGTCATATCTGGAACTTGTGCCTGAGTAATGTCGGGAGCGGGTAGGCAACCGACACATGAGCTCATAGCCTGCATTAGGAATAGACATGCATCATGTTGTTTGCACATTTGTATTTGGTTGTATTTGCTTGTATTACTTCTCTGTGATTGTGCTGTTTGACTTGTTTGTATGTTGGTTTGAATCCCTTACTTGTGCTGTTAGTTCACGGATGTATTGAGGTAAGATGTTGTGGTTGAAAAATGATTATGTTGCTGAGAGATGGTTAGTATGACTAATTCTATGATTAAAATCTGTTTTGAGTTTGAAAATTTAAAGAAAAGTAATTATTTATCTAAAGTTGAAATAAAAGTATTTCCAAAGGTTTAACAAAATAGTTTTACTAAGTTAATTATTTGCATTAAATTCATTACTTTTACGGTATTCTCATTCTCTACTGAGAACGTGTGGTTTGTTCTCACCCCAAAATCTTTCACCCTTTCAGTGACACAGGTTCGAAGACTCGGTTTGAAGTTGCGGACGGTTATTAGTTTTATTTGAGTTAAATTATTTTTTGAGTTACTTTCATAGAATTCCCTCGCCTTTGTTATTAAGATTTAATTTTTATACAGAGGGATATGAATTGTATCTGAATTCCTTTTGATTTCTTTTGTACAATATTTATTATTATTAATAATTATGTGATTGTTATTACTTGGTGTTCTTTGATGATTGAGTTTGATTAAAAAAAATACAAGTTTTCGGCATATTCATAAAATGGAAATGCGAAATCGAACTAAAGGCTCAATATTAAATAGTAAATAAAGAAAACAGGTTAGTAACGCCTCACTTTTGGTATGATCATGACGTGCTAAAAGTTAGGGCGTTACGTTGGACATATTTCAGACACGATACACGTTGATACTCGTCCGACACCTGTGTATTCTGTGTCCAACCGTGTCTTAATAAAAAAAAAGTTAAAAATTCTTCTCTGGACATGCTTGAACATACCTAAATATCATTATGTGTCAGCATATCTAATCTTATTCTTAACATGTATTATTGAAATGAATTTAGAAATAGTATATACTATTAATTATTAAAATAAAATGTATTTTAAATATTTTATATAATTAAAAAATATTAAAAATTAATTTATATTTTAATATCAATAAAATACTAAAATATCACTACAATTTATCTAAAAAATATTTCATATTTTATATATATACCGTGTCCCCGTATCTTATAAGAATTTTAAATTCGCGTATCTGCATGTCCTGTGTTGTGTCGTGTTCCGTGTCCGTGTCAGTGTCCATGCATCATAGCAATGAGTGGTAGCCCAAACTTAGTCAGTCATTACGTCAACACTTATTCAAAAACCAATTGAATGGTAAGAGTTGTTCGATCAATATAATTTTGTGGGGAATACCTTTCCGCTTGAGAACAATTTTTCATGGCATGCATATTGTATTTGATTGGCGCAAACTGAAAAGTTCGAAAATATGTATTCGTTGACGGAATCAATTGTATGATCCGAGGATATAATGATCAATTGTCTTGAGAATTTTTCCAATCCACAACAACTTATTGACAAATTTCTTGCTTAAAATAATTAATTATTGAATATTGAGTGAATAATAAAAATATTGTAGCATAAATAAAATGTGTTGAAAGTAAACATGCATAAATGATTGTAAAATAGGAAAATAAAAGGGATGAGTCAATCACCCATATATCAAGTAACAATAATTACTAATTGAGATAATTGCTAATTAAGTCTGTTTTTGGATTAGTAAAAAGTCTTTTTTTTTTCGGGTTGATTAATTGATTGATTTTGATATATGACATGATAAGATACATAAATAATGTGAAGTAATTCGAGTATATAGAGTGGTAAATACCTCATAAGAAGCTATGATATATTAAAATTTGACATAAAAAATTTATACAATCAAACTAAATTATGCATATATATGATTTTATAGAGGTAGAAATGACTTAGTAATTTAATTTGTTGAGGTCATTTACCTTTCATTGCATTCTGTTGCTGAGCTAATAGGTCAGTCATCATCTGAACCTCGACTTATAGGTCAACGTTCATAGTTATAACTTGATCTGAGTTGATAAAGAAAGAGGTGAAATTTACTCATCAGCCATGATCGAGGTCCTACAAAAATGAAGAAATAACAAGTGGAAAGAAAATGTGGGATAACATTAAAGTCAGGCATTTATTTTCGCAGATTTGGATTAGGTAAGTCCCAGTTTATAACACTATGAATGATAATAACGATTTTATCTACAAGAAATGTAGCTGAGTATAATTACAAAGTAATATAACAGTAGTAGTATTGTTATTCTTCTACACAAAGAATAAATTAAAGACAAAACAAGCAGTGAAACAAGAAAGTTAAAAATCACTGTAAAGTTTTGTTGATTCAATTGTTTGGTTACATTATAAAGCAATAGAAATACTTTAGTTTTGCATACAATTAGAGTTGAAAGAGAAAACTGAAAATTTCATATTAGCAAAAGTCTTTTAATATAGAAAAAGATTTCATGTATGAAATGGAGCTATAATTTCTAAAAACATACATTTTGGTTTGACATCACCTAATTGAATGAGATTTTGTTAAAATTCTATTAACTTTCAATAAATAGCAAAATACATAAATAAATAGTAAATAAATAAATAAATAAAGTTGTATTCAACGTTTTGGAGTGATTGTCCTACAACAGTATATAACAACCAAATTTTTTAATTTTAGGTATTTGAATTATATGATTAAGTGATTAACCATTCTCATAAGTTGAAGATGAAAAATTAAAGGTACATAAAACATGTCATATTCCAATCATCAATATATTAAAAAAAAATTTGTTAAATAGTTTGAAAATTTATAGAAAGATAAAAGAGTAAGTCCTTTAGCATATAACATATTATGTATAATTCATCAAACTAATGATATCAGATACCTTCATATATCGATTTTGAATCCTTTATGTGCTAACATTATAAATATATAATTTTAAATTTATTGGCTAAAGTTAATACTAATCTCCGCGTAGATAATTGAAGAAAATGAAAAAATATGAATAAGACAGCATAAGTATTGAGCAATTAAAATGCAGTTGAAGAACAAAGTAGTAATTACTAACAATAACAATATAAACAAACAGAGAAGTTTTCAATAATACATGAAAACAATTGAGAAAGAATAAGAAAAAATGTATCTTATTAACGTGTCAATAGGAATAAAAAGTAATTATGTATATGTTGTTTTGCTCGGTGGGGCAGAAATTAGTTACTCGACTTCATGGTGGGCGCCAAATGTTTCTGTGTGAGTAACCGACTTCAAGGTATAACTCGTCCTGCTCGATGTCCAAATTTGCTTCTCCTTGAGTAAGGCGAGATATACGTCGGATCTTTAAAAAAATGACGGCGACGGGAACTTGCAAAGGCACTCCAATGCTCAAGTCAGAAAGGATATAGGATAGTAAAAGTGATATTTGAATAGCGTACCTCTTTGCATAATTAAGATTCTGTATTTATAGAGTTGTTGTGCATAGGAGGTTATTCAGCAGAGCTGTTGAGGATGTTAGCCTATTTATGTGGTAAATGCTCTTTAGTGATATTTGACTTTATAGGATAAGCAAAATACGTACTCTACATACTCCTGATGTAGCACGTGTTTATTTAGTTTTAAGCAGATTTTGATTTATAATTTTACTGAGCCGAGATATAGCCAATGAATCACGGTGTAAACGAAATATAT
>NC_029788.2:94931607-94935670 GCF_000816755.2 Arachis ipaensis
AGGAGATGCATCAAGAATTGGGCAAGACAATGATTAACGATTATCAAAAGCCACACGTCTTACTGTTTTACAAGATGCATTGAAGACTCTCATTAGTCAAGATGAATTAAAAGAGACATCACTTTCTTAGAATTTATTCTATGTTTATTTTATTTTTGTTATTTGTTTGTTTTAGGCCCAATTATGATTTGGCCCATATTTTATTCTAGTGAACTTATGAGTTAGGGATTTAAATTTAAGAGATATAAAAACCCTCTAAACCCTGGTAGCCATTTTTTTTTAATTTTGATGAATGAAATTTTCTTTGAGTTTCTTTGAGAAACTTGGGTGTGAACAGGTGAGGTAGAGTGATTCCCTTAACTGTTGCATCAGGAAATCAAATTGAGGTAGAGGAGTCCCTTTCTTTGATCTTCTATCTTATCCTGGGTTACGTTCCGTATCATTTGGTATCAGATTTCAGGTATTAGATTAATTTTCATTAGTCTACGTTCATCCTTTCTGTGTTCTACATAAACTTAAAAAAAAAGAAAATTCCAGCCACGCATAGTCAAAGTATAAATATATTTTAAATTTTATTTTTATTATCTCTTAATACATGTATGGTACTTTGAACAATGAAGTATTTCATGGACACAAAACATTGTTTATCAAGGGTAGGAAATATGGCTAACTTAGATAGATATTTAATCTAGTTTGTTAGAATCTTAATTAGTTGAGAGTTAGAGTTGATGCAATATATAATAACTAGTGAGCTCAAGTTTAGTTAGTTCTAAGGTTCTGAAAATAAATATTTAATATTAATAAAATTCAAAATATGAAATTCTAATAATTGATTCAATGTGAAATTCAAAATTCAAATTGTAAAATTCATAATTCAATTATTTAATAAAAAATAGACGTATTTATTATTAGTATAAAACTTTTGAATATAAAATTTTGAAATTCTAAATTACACTTTAATTTAAAATCTTCCTTAAAAAATTCACTTCTGTGATGAGAAGATCAGAAAAAAGGGACTCATTACTTCTGGTTTTTTAGGTTTTTAACTATTTTTTACAAACAGGTTTGTTAAATAAATGAAAATAAGGAAAATTAAAAATTTGAATTTGAATATTCAAAATTTCGTGCTCTATCTTATAAATTAAAGGGATAAGTACGATTTTGGTCCCTAACGTAGAGGTTGAAAATTTATTTCGTCTCCGTCCTTTTTTCGCTACAAAATGGTCCCCAAGGTTCCAGTTTATTTTAAAATAGTCCTTCAGACAAAAATACCCCCTCCCTCCCTCCCCTCTTCTTCCTCAACCAGAAACAAAAGCAGAAGCGCAAACCTCCCTCCCCTCTTCTTCCTCAACCAGAAACAGAAGCAGAAGCAGAAGCGCAAACGCAGGCAGAAGCAAAAACAGGCAGAAGCAAAAGCAACCAAAGTATCAACAACAAAAATGAAATAAATGGAATAAACAGAAACAACCAGAAGCATCATCAACAATAACAACAATGGAATCATTTGAATCTGAAAAATAAAAAAAAGGAATAAAAAATTGAAACAGAGGGAAAGGGTTGCGGTGGTGGTGGAGAGGAGAGGCTGCGGCGGTGAACGGTGATGCGGTGTTGGCGGAGTACAAATCGCCACGAGGAGGGCGTTGTGTATTTGCTGAGGAAGAAAGGAGCGGCGTGGAGGAGCAGCGGTGTGGAGCGACTGCCTCGTCGGCGCCGTCCCCCCTTCCTCCTCTTTCTTTCTTTCCCTTCTTCTTCCCTTCCCTCTTCTTCCCTTTCCCCCTTCCCCCTTTTCCCTTTTTTCATTTTGTTTCTGTTTTTTTTTCTCCATTTTATTTTATAATTTTTTTAGTTAGGGGTAATTTGGTAATAAAAATAAAAAATTTGGTAAAAATGATGATTTTAAAACAAACTGAAACTTTGGGGACCATTTTATAGCGAAAAAAGGCGAAGAACGAAATAAATTTTCGACCTCTACGTTAGGGACCAAAATTGTACTTATCCCTAAATTAAATGACATAGATCAAATGATTGAGATTTTTTAAAGAAAGTGATTATTCGAACTCGTACACAACGAAACAAGTAAAATTTTATATTATTAGATTAATTTTATTCAATTACCCTAAGCACTTAATTAGTAACTTATCCTTAAAATTTTGTAAAATTTCTAAAATATCCTTACCACTTTTAACCTAAAGAAAGAAAACTGAGAGAGGCAGAGATGTAGAGAACGAATGGTAATGAGCGTGTTAGTTGATAAGTAAAAGATATATACTCAAGAGGGAGGATGAATTGAGTATTAAAGAGAATTATAAATTCTCGTCCAAAGGCAACGTAGTTCTATTTTTCATGGGCTTGAAAGCGAACTTCAAGCATATAAACCATGTAGTACTTAATATTTTTCTTACTACTTGGATTAGATAACTTAAAGTAAGTGTGAATAGTAACATACGCGTATTTTTTGAAGGGCTTGCAAGCAAACTCCAAACTCTTATAGTGGTTGAACAAAATGCAAAAAGAGATATAATCTGATTCGATATTATGTCCTGCATCTAGTAATTCTACCAATGATATCAGAGATTTTTTACTCTAAACCAAACCTCTAAGGTGTCTGATAAACTACTATAAATAAGAGCACTGGAATATTTTCAATATTCTCAGGGACTAAGTCATGGAAGTGTGTCGCACATAGAGATAAAAAATAGCTTTTTTCTTCCCCTCTTTTCTTCTACCATTCTCCTTGCTGTCTTAAGATTAAAAGTTCTGCCAATTACAACTTAAACTACATGATCCTCCCCAATTTTTTCTTTCATGTCCAATAGCAAAACACTTTTTGGTATCTTTGATCACATCACTAGTTTCTACAGACTTTAAAAAAACACTCACACGTTAACTATTAGCTAAAATATTATTTAGTAATATATATATATATATTTATCATCCCATCAAACATCAAAGTATAACCCCACTTCTCCAAGTCACTTTTATATTTTTTTTTCATATTGTTCTATATATTATCAGCATCTTTCTTTAAGTAAGAAACTCTTACCTCATGATAACTAGGATTTAGGTTTCAAAACTTTAACACAGTCACCAATGTTTTTCACCGTGTCAACAAATAAGAGAGTTCTCACTAAGTTAAATGGAAAGCACTATCATATATGTCGTTACAAATACAACAACAAAGTCTTATCTCATTAGGTAGAATTGGCTACATGGATCAAATGATGTTATTATGCCATATCATGTATTATGTCTACAGTGAGGTTCTTGACATATAGATCTTCTTTGACCATCCCATGTATGGTCTTTTTAAGTCTTCTATAATTTATCATCTGTCCATTTTTCATCTCATCCATCCTCCTAAACATGTATTCTATTGATCTTCTTCCCACATATTCTAACCACCTAAGATGAGATTCTACAATCTTTTTTACAATAGGTGCTACTCCAACTTTTATATCTTCATTCCTTATTTTATCCATATGTATGTGGCCACCCTATACTTTGTTCCATGTAACATAATCGGTCTAATGACAATATGATAAAATTTTACTATTAAGTTTTAAAAGTACCTTTTTGTTACTTATAAAACCAGACGTATTGTCTCCCTGTCATTCAATATTTAGTTCATTATCTAACTTTTGAAACTTTAAATGTTCATTTCTTTCCTATACTAACAAATGAGTCCATCACCCCCTTTTGTGTAACTACATTTCTATGTTGAGCTTAAACTTCTTTAAAACATTCAATATTATAATCATTTTTGCTCTTCTCTTTTGTTTTCTCCAAATAACATAACAAATATTTCCTCAACTTCGTTTAAACACATTCACAAGAAATTATATTTTCTCTTATTCGAGCTAAATGATGTTTCATTCTTGAAATACAACTCCAAAAAATATGTGAACAATGTTTGCATTTAACATGCTACTTATTTTTCTCATTACTTCACAAGGATTTCAAGATAATATCAATATTTGTTTTCCCTTTTGGTTATTAAGTCATTTACAATAGACAAAACAGAGTAAAATACCAAAGAAATATGTATTAAATAATAATATAAAAG
>NC_029788.2:94935816-94947751 GCF_000816755.2 Arachis ipaensis
ATAAATCACCAAAAATGCACTCTAATAATTTTGTCGTTAACGAAAATGCACCAAAAAAATTTTTATTGACAAAAATATCCTTAAATAATTTTAAAATATTATAAACATATCCAATATTAAATGTGTGTTTCTCAAAGAATGCTTTAGAGATTGAATTTTGATGCGGTTTTTGCAAGTATCATTAGAAAAATGAGATATTTTTATTCTTAAAATTTGGTAATTTTTCGCTAATTATATATTTTTTGTGATTTTTTAAGAGTATTATTGGTTGTTGACAAAAAAACTCACAATATATATATAGCGAAAAATTAATAAATTTTAAGGATAAAAATATCTCATTTTTCTAATCATGTTTGTAAAAAAGCATATCAAAATTCAATTTTTAAAGCATTTTTTGAGAATGCATATTTAATGTTGGGTATTTTTGTCGCATTTTTGAATTATTTAAGGCTATTTTTGTCGATAACAAAATTTGAGTACATTTTTGTCGACAATAAAATTATTCGGGTGCATTTTTTATGATTTACCCTTATATAAAATATCAAAAAAGGTAAAACATCATAAAGTATACCTATGATATAATTAAAAACTAAACTAAACAATGAAACAATAAAAAGTACAAAAATACAATTATAAAATATTATTATTATTATTATCATCATCATCAAGTGATATCAATATAAATGGGTCACTATTAACGTAACAACTTGTCACTAATAAAATTATTGTTCATACAACGAGATGAACGCAAAACAATACCAACAACACCAACTCCATCAAAATTTCACTGGTAAAACCCACATTATTAGAATCAAACAAAAAAATAGGAGCATTCAAAACAATCAGAAAAACTTACTATTGAGAAAGAATTTTATTAGGCAAACAATGAAAAATCTGAACAACGTGAACAACGAATTGATTTTTTGGCCTACAAAGATAAAAAAAACACCCAAATCAAGTAACAGAAACCTTTTTATCTTATCTTTTTAAATTTTAATCATCCGCCGCTATTGTCCCCCTTGAAAATCCTATTAGCGCCATTGCTCCCCAACCAATCCTCCACTGGCGTTGCTCTTTCCTCACCGGATATCATCGTCGCCCCCTGGTTTCTCATTGTCGTCGCTACTTCCGTAACCAGCCCCCGCACAAGTATCGCTCTCTCCCTAGCCGAATATCATCGTCGTTGCTAAGCTCGTGGGCACCGTCGTTGCTTCACCAACCATCCCCACTGGCGTCGCTCTCTCCCTCATCAGACACCAAGCTCGCCGCTGAGTTTCTTAGTGTCGTTGCTGGTCGTTTTTTCGAAATGTTAGTTGATGGCTAGGGGTTTAATTGATAACCATCCACGTACCTAGTAAAATGAACATCTAACAAATTTTATTGTATCTATTTAAATCCAATCCAAATTAAATGAACATCCACTTTAAAATGAAAATAACCATCTACATACCTAGTAAAATAAACATCCACATCCGGAAAAAAAGAAGAAGAAGAGGAGAATGAGGAGGAGGAGAACCACGGCGGTGGATGGAGAATGGCGACGAGACAGCCGCAGTGGCGCATGGAAAACGCGCACGATGGCATCACTCGCGTGGCAGCAGCCGGCGGCGGCACCGCAAGGACTCCACGAGAGGGTGGTGCGACACCATAACAACGCCACCAGCTAGGAAAGAGGGGCGCGAAAACAGCAAGACAACAACTGCGGTGGCGGCACTCCTATACACATGAATGGGAGAGTCAGAGACAACACAAAAAGGTGACAGAAACGGACAGATGTAGCTGTGTTGCGTCGTCTGCACGGGCTGCGAAAAAGGAGGGACAACGACATTCAAAAGTTTTATCCCTATGAAAGATGGCCTTTTAGTTTGTGCTGTAGAGTTGTGTTGGTTCCGCTATTTGCCAAGTCACCTTCTGAATTATAGTTGTTCCATAAATTAAGAACAAGCAATAATGCAAATAAAAAAATCAAAATGATGGTTTAATTTAATTAATTTAAAATTTAAATTTTAAATTTAATAATTAATTAATTAATTTAAGGAACCGAATTTTAAAATTAATTTTATTTTCTTTTTTTGTTCTATTATTCGTATTGTTTACCATATGTATTATTTACCTATACTTTCTCAATGAGATGAGAAAACTAAACCAATTAAAAGGTAGGGATACTCACCATGAGCACAGGGCAGCCCCGAAATCTGACTGTGAGTAAATAAAGTTGTCAACGATAATTTAAAAAATCGTTTCATCAAATTAGTTCTACTAACGATTTGATCGTTGGTAAAATTCAAATACAAAATTTAAATTAAAAGTATTACGGTAAAGTATATTTTTTGTCTCTGAAATTTGATAAAAATTTTTAAAATATTTTTAAATTTTATTTTATTTCAATTTTGTCTCATAAATTTTTTATTTATATGAAATATACTCTTAACGGTTATTTTTTTTAAAAAATTTAAGACCAATTCACCAAAAGTTCATAAGAACAACCCTCAACACAAGCAAATCAAGCATAATTTTCAGGTATTATTGTTAGATTGGTCGTAAATTTTTTAAAAATTTAGCCGTCGAAGATATATTTGATGTAAATCGAAAATTTTTTGGACAAAATTAAAACAAAATAAAACTTAAGGATATTTTTGAAACTTTTATCAAATTTTAGAGAAAAAAAATATACTTTACCCAAATATTTATATATTACTAAGGGTCAAAGCATTGTTATTGTAATTTAAATTTTTGAAAAAATAAAAAATAAATTATATTCGTTACTGACTCCCATCCCATTAATAACATCTTTACAAATTAATTTAATAATTATCGATAGTTTGTTTGTTGGTAAATCTAATAAAAATAAACAACGCTATAGTGACTTTTCGGAAATCAATTTCTGATTTAAAAATGGCCATGCGACTTTTAGGGATGTCATGAATTGACCAGCAGTTTAATATTTTTAAAAAATTTTAAAAATATTTTTAATTTATTTTAATTTTATTCTTAATGTTTCAAATAATATGTCTTAATTATATCCTTGAACATATACACCATTATCGAAAATACTGACATGTTAATGACATCTGATAATCATTTACTACATGTAAGCATATAATTATTATATCATATGTTGCCTCACCTAGCTAGGAGTATAAACGAAAAATATTAAAACGTCACCCGTAAGATTGAAACCAAATGTTAATTATAAAATTGAAATAAAATGTAAATAGTGACGACAAAAATATTATTTACAATTTAGTATTTTTTTCTAAAAGAAATATATCGATAACACCCATAAAATGTATCATCATTTTTATTCAGACTCAATTTAACCCACTAATATTTTCTATTAAAAATAAAATATATTGTAAGTATAACATATGCTTATTAAAAAATTATATAAAAATATTTTTTGAAGTATATCACTTTTATTATATACAAATAACTTGATGAAATGTTTTAAAATTTCTTTATATAATTTACTAAAATTTGTAACTATGGTAACTTGCATTGGTAAGTAACTAAGTGTTATATACTCTTATTAGTAAATTATATAAAAATATTTTTAATTAAAGGCATCCAAATTATTTTATGTAATTTTTTAAGAAAAATATGTGATACTTATTATAATTTTCTATTTTTAACAAAAAAATATTATCGTATTAAAAAAAGGTTACGGATGCTCATCATTCTTATATTATGTCAAAGTCCAAAAGATAAAGCATTCTTGATATTTCATATATTCAAATAATCACTATTACTGAATTCACATTGTGGAATAACCTTAATTAGCTTGAAGTCTTTTCTCTATTTTCATTTTTTCAATGAGTACAGTAAGTTCATCTTTATAGCCACACGGTGAATAAAGTATGTGATTGTTTATTGTTCAAATCACTTGGAAGTATTATTGACATTCTCTAGCTGTCAAAAGATTTTCAAAACATTTTAAGGTCAATAATTCTAACAAGGAACACTTGAACTGTTTTGTGATATTATTTTTAACAATCAATAGTAACTAATATCAACAAAATAATCAACAAGAGCTTTTCTGACAATTATTAAGAAAAAAAAATACTTACTAATAATTAGTCATTTTCGATAATTTTATACTTTTTTTTTAGAACGAGAAATCATGCATATAGAACGAGAAATGTGAGCCACTATAGTTTTAGAACAAGAAATGATAAATATATATATAATATTATTCATGTGTACTAAAAAAAACTATATTTAATTTTTAAATAATAAACTATTACCAAAAGAAAGGTTGTATATATCACTATTAATACTCTAAATCAGTTGTTATCTATTAAGGAAATTTTTTTGAACAGTATAATTCTTAATAAATTTTAGTTACTAATTCGACCTTAAAAAAGTTTAATTTTTAGATAAATTAACCTTTGTATCATATTACTCATCTATGTAAATAAAGTCGTGAGTATTTTTAAAATTTTTATATCTTTTAAAATAACAATGATAATTTATTTTTATCTAAATTTTTTAATAGAGTTTAACGGGAGATTAATTTGTCTAACATAATAAAATGTTAGAAATTGTTTTGATAATTAAAATCTATTAAAATTAAAATTTTCCACTAAATCTCGAAAACTTTTGGTATTTACTACTCTTCTTGAAAATAACACAACTCCTTCATAACAAAACCAATCATGCACACTTCATGACTAGTCACTGTACTTAACATATGTGGAACTTCATATGAATGTAAGCACCGGATTCAACACTAATTATCTTTCAATCATTGGCTACATAATAGCTATCTTTTCACTTATTAATTTAACCCATTCAAATATTGAAGATACATACTTCCCACGCATGTGCATCCAATAATTTCTCAATCAATGAGTATAGTGAGATCATGCTAGTAAGTTCAAATATTATTGTTGGATGTTGAGAACTGAATCTCTCGTATCTAAAAAGAAAATATACTGCTGACCTACTAGGAAACATAGCAAGATATTGACAATGACTAGGCTAGATGTGAGTTAAGTACATACAACAAGAGGAAAGAAACAAAATTCACAACTTTTTTCCACATGATGAACAACTTTAGGAGTGGCAAAACAAATAGAATTCGTCGGATTAATCTGTTAAAATTGTCAAAACAAAACGAATTAGACTGAGATTTTGAATCTGTCAAACTCGTACTGATGTTGAATCCACTGACTTGGGTGGACGAGGCGGGTCTTTCTAGCAGACTAATGCCACTATTTTTTTTTATATAAAGAAAAGTATTTAAGTAATTGTAATAGCATGCAAATTAAAATTAAGTTTAATTGCTCATGAATTTTAATTTTACAACTACAATCTTTACCCTTCACCTCCTCCACTTTCACTCTCTCCCTCTCTCTTCTCTTTCACATCTGTAGCTACCACCTCCAAGCTGCAAATTCAGTCTTTCAGTCTCTCGCTCCTCCTTCTCCAGCAATCTCAGCTTCCCAGCCTCACCGTTTTGCTGATCCTCCTTCTTTGGTAATCTCATGCTTTTAGTGTCACACTCACAATTTTGTAGATCACTATATCCTCTTTATTCGGCAATCGCAGTCCGTTGCTAGCCCATAGAGTCGCAAAGTTGCAGATTTGCTGTCATAGAATCACAGTTCGTTGGTCTCTGTTTGATTCGGTGAGTTTTGTGAAAATAGATTAAGTGAAAAAAGATTTAAGATGAGAGATTAAAGATAAGTAAATTTGTGAAAAAAAATACTTATATTAATGGCAAATAAGCAATATAAGAACTAAAGATGTGAAATCAAGGTAGAGAACAAGTGTTGAGACCTTCCCTAATATCACAAGACGATAAATGAGTTTTTTTAGAGCGGACAAGGATTAAGTTATCGGATGAAAGTATTTTTGGGAGCGGTATTGCGGTTTAAAGTTTCAAACAGGCTCATATTTTAGTATTAAATAGTATAAGTGTCATCGTAATATCTGAGCTATCAGAGTTGCGCAGCCGGAAGCGTTGCCTTTGATAGTCAGGGTATTACACTAAAGATGTGAAATCAAGGTGGAGAACAAGTGTTGAGACCTTCCCTAATATCACAAGACGATAAATGAGTTTTTTTAGAGCGGACAAGGATTAGTTAATCTTGCTGTTGTTATTTTGGTAGAGCACCTGAATACCAATTTTATGAATTTTTGTTTGAAGTTGATGAACAAAACGAAGAATAATGAATATAATTAAAAGAGAGAAAAATGGATAGGAACTCTCTAACTTTTTTTAAAAAAAAGTCTCTCAAGAGAAGTGAGTTGAGCTCTTTTTATAGTGTAAAGTCATTTTGAGTGGAGTACATTGTCCAATGATTATAATATAATATTTAGCCTATCTTTTTTATTCCAAAAATTTGTTACTAAATAGGATAGTTGGCAGAAAATATTTTTAGATATTCTTATCATTTGAAGTCTTTTTAACCAAAAATGCGTATAAGGAAAAAGTTGATCCTCACAAGTTAAGTTAAAGTTTTGAACAGTGCTCCGGGTGTCCGTGGCGGGGACGGAGGTGTCCGGGTAAAAGAGTGCTCATGACATGTGACATTAGTGAATGAACATATAGTTTAGTTTCGTTTTAACTAGATGACACTCTCTACACTTCAAATCTAACAAATTCACTTCTACCAATTTAGTTCCCACTAAAAAGAAATTCAACTCCTCAAGATATTTTTTTGAGTTTTATCCTTTTACCCAACATCCCTAGGAGGAATTTGACTCTTTTTTGGGCATATTATTAGGCCATCTTAAAATTATTTTTTTACAAGAAATTTATATTTTTAGTGCACAATCACCATCTCAAAGTCGCAGATTCAGCTTCAAATCTTCACTCATTGTTGCTCGCCATTGCTCGCCTCCCATTGCTCGCCATTGCTCACCTCCCGTTGCTTGTTGTGTCTGGATTCTGGATTAATTATTATTCTATGTATCTAATGAGTGTTTCTATTTCTACTTTTGCTGCATTTTGCTTTTACTCCTGGTTATGCTAAAAAAAATTTGATTCTGCAAGAAAAAATCTAATTATGTGTTATTGTGCAAAAAAATTATTTGTATTGTTTTTGTATTGTTTTAAAGAGACACTGATGCTAGTTAATTTCTATGTTCTTCCGTGTTATTTTTTTTCTTAATTTTTTCAGCCAGCAAAAATCTTAATTAGGTAATTGCATTAGCTTTAAAAAAAAAATTTAGTAGGGCATGCCGCCAGCCCGTCAACCTGCTATTAGGGAATGGTTTAGCAATCCTATCCCATTTGACTTTGGTTGGTTAGCCTACTCCTCCTCATTTATGGGCAAATTTGCATAAGATGGGGCTCACTTTGCCATTCCTAATTAATTATGTTTCAACAAGTTATTTTCTATTATATGTAGTGTTTTTATTTCTATTTTCTTCTTTTCCATTACTCCATTTTTTAGGTTTTAGTGTGTATTATAATAATTTAAATTGAAAAAAGTTGGTTATTCATGATTTATATACGAAGTTAACGAGTATTTTTGTTCAACAAATCTAGACTCAGTGCCACATGTCTGTTGTTTATTTGCTAAGACACAGATTTTGTACGGACATGGCAAATAAATATAAACAAAACATATGTCTTGAGTATCTCTCTTTAAAGTTGCGACATTGAAAAATAATGTAAAAGATACGGATTTCGATGATAGTTATTTTTCAAATTGCTAATTTTATCCTAATCTTAATCTTTCTTTTTGTACTTTCCTTCTCTTTTCTCATTTACTCTTTTTCCTCTTCTCTTCGACGTTCTCTACCACTGTCATCTCTTTACCACCTTAACTATAGGGTCTGATATGCTTAAGTCATATCAAGCCATTCGTCAGAATATTTTAATGCTTGCAAAGTTAATTTTTTTTTAAAATATTTAATTTTGGTAGTGAAGATTAGATGAAAATAGGAGCCAATAAAAATCTAGATCGTTCTTTTTCGTCTCATGCGTAGAATAAAGAAAATCACCATTAATATGTCCAAATAAAAGTAGTCACATAGTTAAGTGATAATAAGTAGCAATTATAGTAATATAGTCATACGAATACGAAAACAACGTATTAAACGAGTCTTAAATAACCATAGAGTTCAAGTCCACACAAGGACCCCTTACACGAAACTCATCTACACTGAAACAATAGTCACGTTTTTCATAAATAGCTAACATTAAAGAAGAACTAGAAAATGAGAGGTACAAAGCATCTTATCCATCATTCTCATTAACGTCTATAAAGCCCATGTCTCTCCATAATGGTAAGTCCATGATTCAAAATCAACCACTTCAACCACCATGCCCCGCATCTAAAAAAATATAAAAGAACAAAGGTGTGAGAACCACAAAAATTTTCAGTCGAGTAAATAGTAGGATAAACACTATATAAAGAGATATGCATCCAAAGGTACCTTAAAACTGCCCAAGATGAGCATACATGCCTAAGATTCCACTTAAATCCATTGAAAATATTATCTTAAATGCTCTCATACTAACCCACATGCATATGATAAAAATCTATTCTACTGGTCATGAGCTCACACACTAGTTACTACTAGAAGTCGACAACTATTTTGAAAGTGGGTGTTACAACTCGCCATCCCAACTTAGAAGTAGCACCCTCATGGGTGTTAAGTATCGTAGATCGTATGAGGTATTTGACTATCTAGTTAATTAGTGAGCGTTAAGTATCGTCATCATTTCATTCTCACTACAATCGTTTTCCTGGTTAAATAAAAGAGCGAGACATACAAAAATCACAAACTTCTTATCAAAGTTATTATAACATCAAGGGAACTAAACAAGGGTGACTAATCCACTCCCTTGATAGGAAATAAAATCAATACTACACGTAGAATGAAAACCTGAATCCTTACTTTAACCATTACAACCCATAAAGAACATGATACGTCGATTATTCTGGAATTTTGTCTATCTCTCTTCGTCTTCAAATAATTATTCACCCACTAGTTTTGATTTTGACATTCTACACAGTCTGCAGTTCTAAGACCTCTAACACGACTCTTTAAATACATGGATTGGGTTTCAAAGATTTTCTATCTCGTGTATGCAACCTCTCATTTTCCGGCACATCTTCGCATACATGGCCTATTTGTCATTGTAAAACTTAAAATTTTTCTCTTCCTATACACGTACTTACTTCTACGGATGTGGCCTATGTGTGATTCCCGAACTCCACCAAAGGCCACTCTTGCATACACAGTGGAGCTCCGCATATGTGGCCTTTATGGCACTGTTCAACCTGTCTTAAAAGTCTATATTTTTCTCTTTTTAAATACCTAACTTCAAAAATTTCATATCTAATTCTGTAAAATCATAAAACCTTCACTCTTTCAAGATTCAATAACCTATACAATAAAATTATCAATGCACAAATCCAAATTTCTTAATTCAAAAAGGGAATGGACTAAAGTTAGCCAATTTTATGTGAAATTTTATGCATAATCCCAAGATATCACTCCTTAATCTAATTCTACTATTTCCAATAGGAAAAGTATATGGAACCAAGAGGTTATCAGCCAAAAACTAAACAAAACCACATTAATTTATATTAATAATTAATTTTAAATTTTTTAAATTCAAAATTTAAAAAATTTAAAATTGATTAAGTAAACATAATTAAAACCTATAAAAACCTTCCTCTTCTCTCTCACATTAACCTACCCACCTCCAACAATCACACACACAAACCTCTCTCTCTCACCGTCAGGCCCTCTCCGCCTCCCCACCGTGATCCACTCCTATTCTATCACTAACATCTGGCTCATCAGATTCGCCACCGTCGACAAGAACCGCTTTCCTTTCGTGAACCAGATGTGTTACCGGAGCCGCCGTTGCAGTTGGAGTTGAACTTGAACTCGATCCCTAAGGCGGCAGCGATTTCGAGGGCGGGAGGACAGCCAGAGAAGCCATAGAGACGGTGGCGGGCGTGGAGGGAGGAGAGAAGAATTAGGAGTAACTGAACCCGAACTCTCTTGCAACGAATTGTCATCTATTTCTGCAGAGGATCTGGATCTCTCAGATTATATTAAAGAGTCATGCAGTTTCGCAGATCCATTTTTATAATCTGATGGCCTTTCACTGGAAGTAACTGCTTCATTAGAAACAAATGATGATGCAAATCGAGTCATATACTGCCTCCATCTAGAGACCATGGCAGATGTTCTCCAAACTCCTTCCTGACTATGAAGATAGTTTGGACATTTGCTGTAATTTGAAACGTAAGATGCAAACCTCTCAACCTGTTGCATTGTAGGTGCTCTCTGAACGTCAACAGAAATTTTGACCAATTCAACTTTTCCAGATGAAATAGCATCATTAATAGCTTCATGACATAAATTACTGATTTTTTTTGTATTGCTGAAAGTGCCCAAGCTAATGGTTATTAGGTGCCGTTTTGATGATTAAAGAGACTGCAAACTACACAATTACAGAAATATAAAAAAACATTCATTTAATATGAAAAAATATCCTAATACTTAAGAAAAGAAATATCCAGTTATATTTTAGCAAAAATAATTAAATATCTATAAAATTTAAAAAAAATATGAAATTCTTAAAGAAATAGAGACATTCACATTTGCAATACAAAAAAAATTCGAAAAATATATAAAAGAACATCCATTTAGTATGAAAAAAAATATTCTGATACTTAGCAGAAGAAACATCCATATATATTAACTCGTAGAAATTTTGGATTCACCCAAAAGTATTTGGCTAATACCTTTTTGGTTCCCAAACATTGTTCACATAAACTTTTTTCCTCCAAACCTCAATCCACACGCACACCAATTTTTCACACATTCTATTAAGCCACTTTAACCCATATCCTCACCACTTTACACTCAAAACATCCAAATTCTTCAAAATTACATAACTAGATCAAAACCAATGTAACTTCGCTACTCTACTTAAATTTCACTTTAATTACATCAAGATTATCCATAACAATACCCAACCATTTATAACACATATGAGTAACATTTAATTCCTCAAATTCAAATGCAATACACCCTCCCATATTTGCGTCCACACCTCATCATCCGAGTTTAGCGAGATTCTGGTCCCCATCACCAATCTAAGTCACATGTTTCTTGTGGGCTTTCACTAAATTCTCCTCAAAGAGGTTCTGAATTTTGAAATTTGACAAGTTTTATGATTTAACTGTATATAAATTTGAATAATACTTGAGAAGTTTTAGGAGTGAAAAACCTTACGCGAGTATCTTTGGAGCGTTTGTCGACCCGCTTGCTGCAGTCTTCCTTCTTGGGACGGGTCTTCTCGAAGAGCTCACTCTAAGAAGGTGGGCGACCCAATACTCATCCTCTTGTCAAAACAAAAAGGATTTGAAGTCATTTGATATCTAATTTAAAAATAATAAATTAAGCAAATGACAACTAACACAATTAAATCACTTGAAGTCATTTGATATCTTAATACATACTCTTTTCTTGGTCATTGCAGCATATGTGGTGCAGTGACTAGAATGCAACAATCTTCTAATATTGGATGCCCAATTCCACTGTGCTCTGATTCTTGTCTTCCGATAATTCTCTGTAACCCAATATTCCTTGGCACCAAGTTTGCGCCATTCTACACGTCAGATATTAACAACCTGTGCGCTTTATTGATAGCGTTTAAACACAACATTTAAGTAGTGTTAATGAAATGTAGCGTTTAAGCACACCAAAATAAAAGGCCATCAGAAATTCACGCATATATTGTAGTATAAAAGATGTTGAAATGTCAAAAATAAAACTAAACTAAATTTATAGGTCGAGCATAAAACAATATATTTATAATTCATCAGTCATTTTTTAAAATCTATAAAACTTATATTAAAAATACCTTTAAAATATACAATTTTTATTAGGATTTACCTTAATATAATAATATTTTGTTAAAAAAAATGACATTTTTCTCTTTTATGAAATG
>NC_029788.2:94949092-94950123 GCF_000816755.2 Arachis ipaensis
TAAATAATTAACTCATTTATCCGCTTAATTAAATATCAAAAATTTAATTCCCATCTAATAATATCAAAACTTTAAATAAAGCTTAAATCCACAGTGATTTGGTCCTGAGCTTGTGAAACGGGTGATACCGTGTACTTGTGAGCACTTGAGCAATTTGATTTGCTCAGGCCAATTCGAGGAACTGGAAAGAGTATATATGCATAAGCCATTGTCGACAATTTATGGTATATAAATCCCCAACAATTGCTTGAGAAAGCACACCAACAGCATTGATCTTGTTGACCACGGAGTCCGGCAGCCAGTTTACCTGAAACGGCAAGAAAGTCCTTAAGTGAAGTAGAAGAACTAATTACCTGCGAAACATGCTAATCAATTCAAGCCTTCCAAATTAGGCAGTAGCCACCCGGTTATGTTCCCAGAAATTAATACGGGAACCATCACCAATGCGCCAAGTGCCATGGCGTTGAACATTCTCCCAACTTGAACATACTCCTTTTCCAAATATTAGACTCATTTCTCTTTCTATAACATCATCGTCACCGTAAACACTATTTAGATCTTATGCTTAAGGATATTAATACAGTACTTTAGTTCTCATACTTTGTTAAGCATATCAATACAATAAGTTTGCATCAGAAAGTTAAATATTTGGAGTTTTTTTATGAAGAAAGAATTTTAAAAGTTTCTAATAGAAGTAATTCTAATTAGTGTTATCTGTTAGTAAAATTCATATAAAAAATATGTTCGAATTATACCCTAAGTGTTAATGATCCTATATTAGCATATTAATGACACATACCAGCAATGACATAATCTAAGATTGTCACATCACTATTTATTAACAGGATAATGCTAGAGAGAGAAAAAAAAAACAATCAGTTCAAGTTATGACTGTTTTTGGCTGGTTTTTTTTTTGTTACCAAACAATTTTGTTATTAACACGTTAATTTCGAAATATATAATTTAGACATATTTAATCATTTTAGACAATCAAATTTGAAAACATTAAATTTTATTAAATATAATGTTAA
>NC_029788.2:94950356-94951869 GCF_000816755.2 Arachis ipaensis
AGTTTAGTAAAATTTTTATTTTTTAAAAATAGCTTACTAAAACTATCTTTTAAAAGACAACTTTTTAAAAGTTATAGTATTTTCATTCAATAAAACCAAACTAAAAGTAATTTTCAATAAATACAAATACCACAGCTGAGTTTGGTAAAATAACTTTAAAATTAAAAAGGACCATAATATACATAAATATAAAATTAAATTTGAAAATTAATTAATGTAAAAAGTTATATTAAATTTTTTAATTTTGATAAGTATAAGATAACTTTAAAAAGTTGAATAAACCTCTACATTTAAGCAAAATCCTTATCCAAGTCTATTCAAGTTGTTGTAACAACTTTTTAAATCACGCGCTCCTTCTCCTCCTCGTATTTCTTCTTTTTCTTCTTCCAAATATGCGCAGGTTTTTCTTCTTCCCTTCTTCTTCTCCTCCTTTTTCTTCTCTTCTTCTTCTTCTTCTTCTTCTTCTTCTTCTTCTTCTTCTTCCAAATTTGCACACTTAGGTTTTTCTTCTTTCTTTCTTCTTCGCCTCCTCTTTCTTCTCCTCATTTTAGAGATTATCAATTCAATTCAAAATACCTACGTCCATTCAATTCAAAATAATTAAATTCAATTCATAATGAACCGAACATGTTATTAAGGTGAAACAATTGTATAGTATCTAAATGAACGGAATATTATCCATTATTAAAATCAAATTCAAAACAGCTTTCTGCATAATGAACCGAACATGTTATTAAGGTGAAACAATTGTATAGTAGTAAATGAACGGAACATTATCCATTATATAAAATCAAATCACAACAGGTTTCTGTATAATGAACCGAACACATTATTAAGGTGAAACAATTGCATAGTACTATAAATGAACGAAACATTATTCATTATATAAAATCAAATTCAAAACACCTGTGTCTATAATTTAGAAATTAGCAATTCAATTCAAAACACATGTGTCCATTCAATTCAATTCGATTCAATAAATAATGAACCAAACATGTTATTAAGGTGAAATAATTGTATAGTACTAAATGAATGGAACATTATCATTATATAAAATCAAATTCAAAACAGCTTTCTACATAATAAACCGAACACGTTATTAAGGTGAAACAATTGTATAGTACTAAATGAACGGAACATTATCCATTATATAAAATCAAATTCAAAACCGGTTTCTGCATAATGAACTGAACACATTATTAAGGTGAAATAATTCTATAATACTAAATGAACAGAACATTATCCATTATATAAAATCAAATTCAAAACACCCGTGTCTACAATTTAGAGATTATGAATTCAATTCAATTCAGAACACCTGCGTCCATTCAATTCAGTTCAATTCAATTTAGCAATTGCATTCCATTCAATTCGATTGAAAAAATAATCCATTAGCAAAATATTGGTGTTGTTGGAGATGACGATAATGAAAAAGGAGAAGAAGAAGAAGAAGAAGAAGAAGAAGAAGGAGAAGAAGAAGAAGGAGAAGGAGGAGGAGGAGGAGTAGGAGGAG
>NC_029788.2:94952286-94985074 GCF_000816755.2 Arachis ipaensis
ATGTTGGTTTGGCTGAGTTGTTGTGCGGCTTTGTGAAATGTAATCTTTGGAAGTTGATTCTTTAAAGATTTGAAATCTGAGTTTGATCCGTTGAGGATTGAGTTGAATTGAGTTAATTATCTTGGTAATGTGAAAAGCCGAACGCACTTTTGAAATCAGCCTGGTTTACTTTAACTGAATTGGTTTTGGACAAATGATTTGTTATTGAGCCGTTTCTTTAAAGCTTTAGAAACGAGTTAAATCGGTTGATATTGAGTTGATTTTTGAAATGGCTTCCTTGAAATATGCCACTGAGGCGACTGTTGGATTTAGCTTGCTTTTGAATTGATTTCTGGTTTTGAGCTGTTGAAAAGGAATGAGAAACGGTTTAGTTGGGACCCGAACCGGGTGGCAAAAGTCCAAGTTTTAGGGGAGGTGCTGCCGAAATTTCTATAGAATCTGAGTCCTTATTTGAAATGTTAATTGGGGAATTTTGAGTTTAATGCCTTTCCTATCTATTTTGAGGATTGTGAAATTATGGCTTCTTTATTACCTTTACTTACAACAATTAAGAAAGCAATGAAGTTATGCCGTGAAAGAATTATTGAAAAGAGAATCACGATTTCTCCTTATTTTCCAAGAAGAACAGTATGTCTTTGGGTACAAGTCATTTGAAAGAGAATTTTGCTTTGAGGTTGTTTTAAAAGGTAAAACGGGTTTATGTTTTTCTCTATTAAACACAAAGATTGTCCCTTGGGAGAGTTTTCGTGATTTTAAAAGGAATTGGATTTCGATTGATGAGCCTCATTATTTTGACGTTTTAAATAAGATTCAAAGTATCTTTTGAACTCTAGTTTAACACAACAAAAAATGATTCTCTTATCAGTTTGAAACGCTTCAGATTTAATTATGGAATTGAAGGAGGAGGAGGAGGAGGAGGAGGAGGAGAAGAAGAAGAAGAAGAGGAGGAGGAGGAGGTATGCATGAATTTGAAAGAAGAAGAAGAGGACGTATGCGTGTTGTAACACCCTACCACACAGAGTTTTACGCTTAAGTCGTAAAACAAGGGTGGTGTGGTATTACGACCTCTAAAAGTAAAATTATATAATATAATATAGGTGAAAAGTTATTTTTATCTAGGATCCTTTGAAGGAAAGTTTAAAACAAAATCCGTAATTCTCACGTAAACGGAAAATAGGAATAGAGGGTCAGAGGTACGAAATAACAAGCTCCTAACTCAGCCTGCGAAGCTAAGGCTGGCCGGAGAATATTTACATACAAATATACATATCCCAAACTCCAAAATACAAACATAAAATCCTATTTCTCCATAAACCTCTAAGAGGTACAAAAGTAAAGTGAACATAAATATACAAGGAGAGTCTATACACATATATAAATCAAAATATCAAAAGTATGCCCCAAAATGAAACCACTTCGCTGTAGAAGCTCCAGACGCCTAGCGAGGTGCCTCTCGACCTGCATCTGAAAAAACACAACATAGTATAGGATGAGAACCGGAGGTTCTCAGCATGGTAAAGGTGCCACGCACATAAGATATAAGGTTCTGGGAATGCCAGAGGCAATCCTAGAACACCGACACTCATATATAAAGCTTAAGGAACTAAAAACAGAAGCCATAAGTGGGTGGTCATCTAGAGGTTCTCAATCCTAACTATACTTAACCTGCACACTAATCTTCTCCACCTTTCCTCCATTCCTTCGTCTTCTTTGAGTTGCACAAACAAACAAGCAAAACAAGGCAAAACACAAGTAGTTCACAAGTAATACAGATAACAATTATAAAAAATAGCATATTATAATCACGTAGGCAATCCCATATAGTTCACCAGCAAGCTAATCATACAATATGCACATAATGTATGCATGTCCTATGCCTGTTGATATCAACTGTCGGTTACATAGCCAGCTTGAAATATCTTGGTAGCTAGTCGTGGGAGTTAACCATGGAAAGAATTCCAAGCTGATATGGAGGAGACAACACCCCAAGCTCAATGATAACCATGAGCAGGATCCCAAGCTGACATGGGGGAGACAATACCCCCAAGCTAAAAAATAAACTATGGGACAAAGCCCAAGCTGACATGGGAAAGACAACGCCCTAAGCTCAATATATTCAATCGTTTCTCATAATGATCATTTTCAATCTTAACAATGATTCATATCTCATCTCATCATTCTTAATGTCACTTTACTCTCTTAATTGCCTTAAATGCCACTTTTATCATCTTTATCAATCAAATACCATCTTCTCTAACCACTTATTACCTTTTAAAAAATCTTTCTTCATCTCCAAGTTACCACAATTTCCTAACTTTATCCCATTATTAGGCTTACTAACAATATCTAGGGTTAAAGGAATGGAAATAGAAGTTTAGAGGTTCGAATTTGAGCTTTAAAACATAAAATCTATTTTTGCTGAAACAGGGGCCATGCATACGCGTTGGAGTGCCTTATTGAAAGGTCCACGTACGCGTGGGCGTACTTTTTCCTTCCTTGCGTACGCAAATACCTTGCTCGCGTACGTGAGATGCCCAACCCGAAAGGGTTGGTCGCGTCGCGTGTAGGTGGTCGCGTACTGACGTGGCGAAAATTGGCAAATTAAGAAATTAATGTAAGAAATACGTTACAAGTATAGTTCTTAACCAACCAAAAATCTGTTTATCAATTTAAAAGGGGTTGTCACAAAATTAGAATAAAAATACTGGGAGAATGAATCCCAGGTCGTCTCCCAACGAGTTGCAGGAAAGAATGCAGGTTATTGGTCAGAGATTTTTCAGGAAATTTATTTGAGTTTGAGAAACAGAAAAATTAAATAAGAAAATTTATATAATTCAAATAAAAGTCTTGTCTGGGAGTAGATTAATTGGAAGTTCCATCCTTGTTGGATTTCTCTCAAGATCGATTGATAATTAAAGGTTGCTTCTACTTAGTTATCCTTTACCAAGTAAAGTAAAGGAAAGTCAAGTAAGTTGGAAGTCTACTTCTATTCACAAGTTCTAATCCTCTCCCTTGGGAAGGATTAGCGTTAGTAACTAGAGAGCCAGCCAACAATAAACCCAATTACAATTTAACTCTTGAGTAATCCAACTCAAGGTTCTCCTTTTAATCACTCCCAATCAAGTTAGGGCACTACTCCATTATCATGAATGTAAACTTCACAAAATTAAAAAGGGAAATAAAGAGAGACATGATAATCAATAATAAAAGAAAGATCAATTAAAAATAAAAATGGTTCTTGTATTAATAAATTATAAAAATAATCCAATTGTAACTCTGAACAAATTAAGGATATGAAAGAGTAAGTGACAAGTAAGGAAACAAACTAGAATGATGAAGTCTTGGCAGAGGTAATAACTTTTCTCAATATCCCAATCCAAAAGCAATAAAACGAAATTCTAAGAACTATGAATGTGTAGAGAGAAAACCTAGAGGAGGAGTAAAATCAGATCTAAAACTCAAAACTATTGTAATGTGTCGTCCTCCTTGAGTCTCTGCATGTTCCCTAGCTCTAGTATGTGTTTCTGGGCCGAAAACTGGGTCAAAACACGGCCCAAAATCGCCCCCAGCGAATTCTGTTAATTCTGCAGATCGCGCATGTCACGCGTGCGCGTCACTCAGCGTTTTTCCTTGCCACGCGTACGCGTCGTCCACGCGTTCACGTCACTCGTGCAGCTTCCAATCCACGCGTTCGCATTAGGCACGTGAGCGTGTCACTACGATTTCTCCATTTCGCGCGGTCACGCGAGCCATGCGTCCGCGTCGCTTCTCGCTGGTCATCTCCTTAATTTCTTGTGTTCCTTCCATTTTTGCAAGCTTCCTCTCCAATTTCCAAGTCATTCATGCCCTATAAAGCCTGAAACACTTAACACACGGATCACGGCATCGAATGGGATAAAGGAGAATTAAAACACATAATTAAAAGTCTCCAGGAAGCAAGTTTTCAACCATGGAGTAATTTTGGGAAGGAATTGTAAATACATGCTAATCATATGAATAAGTGGGTGAAGACTTGATAAAACCACACAATTAAACACAATATAAATCATAAAATAATGGTTTATCAACCTCCCTGGTATGCGAAATTGTTACTCAGGTTATGAATTGTTGTTCGAAATTGATTCCCTGGCAATGGCACCAAAAACGGATGCACAGAACCATGGTTTAAACATATCTTCACAACTTCGCATAACTAACCAGCAAGTGCACTGGGTCGTCCAAGTAATACCTTACGTGAGTAAGGGTCGAATCCCACGGAGATTGTTGGTATGAAGCAAGCTATGGTCACCTTGTAAATCTCAGTCGGGCGGATATAAAATAGTTATGTAGTTTTCGAAATGTAGTAATAGAAGAAGGATAGAAATACTTATGTAAATCATTGGTGAGAATTTCAGATAAGCGTATGGAGATGCAATCGTTCCTCTGAACCTCCACTTTCCTGCTGTCTTCATCCAATCAGTCTTACTCCTTTCTATGGCTGGCTTTATGCAAGGGCATCACCGTTGTCAGTGGCTACATCCCCTCCTCTTGTGAAAATGGTCCAAGATGCCCTGTCACGGCACGGCTAATCATCTGAGGTTCCCGATCATGCTGGAATAGGATTCACCCTCCTTTTGCGTCTGTCACTACGCCCAGCATTCGCGAGTTTGAAGCTCGTCACAGTCATTCAATCATTGAATCCTACTCGGAATACCACAGACAAGGTTTAGACTTTCCGGATTCTCTTGAATGCCGCCATCATTCTAGCTTATACCACGAAGATTCTGATTAAGAGATCTAAGAGACACTCATTCAATCTAATGTAGAACGGAAGTGGTTGTCAGGCATGCGTTCATAGGGAATGATGATGATTATCACGTTCATCACATTCAGGTTGAAGTGCGAATGAATATCTTAGAAGCGGAACAAGTTGAATTGAATAGAAAACAGTAGTACTTTGCATTAATCCTTGAGGAACAGCAGAGCTCCACACCTTAATCTATGGAGTGTAGAAACTCTACCGTATGAAAATACATAAGTGAAAGGTCCAGGCATGGCCAAATGGCCAGCCCCCAAATGTGATCTAAGATAGCATACAACTGATCAAAGATGTCTAGTACAATAGTAAAAGGTCCTATTTATAATAAACTAGCTACTAGGGTTTACAGAAGTAAGTAATTGATGCATAAATCCACTTCCGGGGCCCACTTGGTGTGTGCTTGGGCTGAGCTTGAAGTCTACACGTGCAGAGGCTCTTTCTGGAGTTGAACACCAGGTTGTAACGTATTTCTGGCGTTCAACTCTGGTTTGTGACTTGTTTCTGGCGTTTAACTCCAGACAGCAGCATAGAACTGGCGTTCAACGCCCTTTTACGTCGTCTAAACTCGGCCAAAGTATGAACTATTATACATTGCTGGAAAGCCCTGGATGTCTACTTTCCAACGCAATTGGAAGCGCGCCATTTTGAGTTCTGCAGCTCCAGAAAATCCACTTTGAGTGCAGGGAGGTCAGAATCCAATAGCATCAGCAGTCCTTCTTCAACCTCTGAATCTGATTTTTTTGCTCAAGTCCCTCAATTTCAGCCAGAAAATACCTGAAATCACAGAAAAACACACAACTTCATAGTAAAGTTCAGAAATGTGAATTTAACATAAAAACTAATGAAAACATCCCTAAAAGTAACTAGATTCTACTAAAAACATACTAAAAACAATGCCAAAAAGCGTATAAATTATCCACTCATCACTCCCCACACTTAAACATTAGCATGTCCTCATGCTTAGTTGAAGGAGATAAAGTAAATGAGTAGGAACATGTAAAACTCATGCAATGCAATACAACCTATATATATGAATGCAACTATATGATCCTTGTCTACTTGGTCAAAAGTAAATAAGCTCTTCAAGACAAACATAAATCAAATTCCACTAATTCAGTTTATATAGTAAGAACAGATAAAAATGCAAGAAGATAGCTCATGAAAGTAGGGAACATAGAATTTAAGCATTGAACCCTCACTGGTAGTGTATGTGCACTCTAGTCTCTCAAGTGTATAGGGTAATCACTCTACTCTTCTCTAATTATGCTTTCTAAATTTTGTTCTTCACCTAATCAATCAACAACATTTAATATACCAATGCAAACATCATGAGGTCTTTTTAAGGTTGTAATCGGGCTAAGGTAAGGGTAATGGTACATATATGGCTAAGTAAGCTTATAAATTGAATCTTTAATTAACCTAAGCCTACACCTAACATACATATACTCTATATAACTTTAGAATCATACCTAGCTACCCAAAACTTTCACTTTTGCATTACATACTCACGTACTAACTTTCTTTTAATTTTTATCACATATGCATTGATCTCTGAACTTAACTTAGCATTGGGGTAATTTTGTCCCCTTATTTATTTATTGAATATTTTTTTTAACATGAAAATAAACATAGCTTCTCAATGCACATAGATTTTTAATTTTTATAGTTTCACATGAGTAGGTACCCAAATTTCCATTATTTCATCATGACACATTCCCTTATGAACCCTTGTTCCCACAATCTTCCCATACTCAATTAACACACAATTTCTATCTTAAGCTAACCAAAGATTCAATTGGGATTTTTAATTATTTTTCTGCTTAAGGATAGTAATGTGGTAAAATATAGAACAAATGGGATTAAAAGGCTCAAAGTGGCTAACCAAAGTAATTTAAAGGGTAGGCTTATTTGGGATAAGTGAGCTAAAAAAATAATGGCCTTAATCATATGCATGCATATAACATATTAGACATTGGACATATAGGATGAAACAAAATAAGATTACAGTCATAGAGAAGTAAACACACAAGAATAAAATATTTATGGTTAAATAATGTAATCATGTAATTAAGCTTAAATCTTACAGGTTGTGTGTTCTTAGCTTTTTAAACTATGTTCCAATTACAACTTCAAGCAAATTTAACATAAGAGTTTTGATTTAAATTAGTGAAATTTTTCAAAAAATAGGGTCTTAGAAGAAACTTATTATTTTCAATCAAGTAGAACATGCATGTGAATAACCTATTTCTATGCAATCTATCCTATTCTACAAAAGAAAACTACCTAAATATCCTATTTTACTGGTGTTTAAGGAAGAGAAATTACCTCCGAAAGTTAGATACTGACCGACCTCCCCACACTTAAGGCTTTGCACCATCCTCGGTGCCATCTGTCAGGAACAAAGGGGGGTTGGTAGCAGCATCTCCACCATCGGGACCGTCATGGCTCCCTGTGCTGGTAAATGAAGTGGAGTCCGAGGTGTTGGGGTCTTTGTATTGTCCCATAAGTAGCTCCTTGAGGTATGTGAATCGGCACTTGTTTCGACGCTCTCTTAACTTTACTTTGTGTTCCTACCGATCTAACCTTTCAAGTATCTGATGGAGCAGTTGGTTTGTTGTAGGTGCTTGTGGTGCTGATGGAGGAATATCTTCAGTCGGTTCTGTAGGGTGGCTTGTAGTGGCTGGTGGTGGTCTGATATATTTCCCGTTAGGGACGTACTGATCATCCCGTGGAAGTATGGCTTTAGTGTCCCCAGTCCTGTAGGAGACTCCGGCTACCGAGACGAGGTCTGAAACCAAGGCGGAAAAAGGTAGGTTGCCCGCAATTTGTACGTGTCCCATTGTATTTTGGATGTGTCTTGGTAAGTTCAAGTGCTGGTCTGTAAGGATACACCAGAGTAAAACAGCCATGTTTGCAGTGAAGGAGGACTCGTGAGTGCTCGGAAAGACATAATGGGACATGATCTGTGCCCATACTCGAGCTTCCAAGGTAAGTGTTGAAGCCGATATGCCCTTAGGTTGGAAACGATGGTATCCGTAGATCCATCTGCTGCCAGGTTGTGCGATAACTCTGAGAACGGCGTCCCAGTCAAATTGGTATGTCTGGCGCTTGAGTGAGACTTCTTGGAATGCGTCCAATCCTTCTGGAGCAGGGGGGAGATCTAAAGCTTGTTGAATGGCCTCTTCAGTTATGGGGACTTGCTTCTGATGGACATAGACCGACTGCATGGTTGGCATGTGAAAGTTGGAGTAGAATTCTACTACCCATGAGAGATTAACCTGTCGTGGCTGTCTCCGTAGGAACCCCATTGTCTTTGTTCAATTTGCGGCTCAACAAAGTTAGAAATGTTGGTCAGGAGGATAAGAATGTATTCATTGTTGTAATTCCTCTCTGCCAGGATGGGGAACATCTGCTCACAGTAGCGGTTAGAAAACCGCGCAGTGTCCTTTTCTGGGAAGGCTTTTTCTTTTTCATCGACCTTGATGTTCCTCTTGATTCTTTTTGTTGAGGGTTTTACTGCTGTTGAAGATGGCTTTGCCACTAATGCTCTTTTTGTTCCTCTCCTTGCTGGTGATTTGGGAGTATCTTTCTCCTTTCTTTTCTTGGTGGCCATCCTGAAAAAGGAAAAAGAAAGGAACTTTTGTAAAATTATGGGTTAGAGCAAGAAAGAGAACAGGATATGTGATCATCAATGCACGGCAAATAATGATGACGTTAACACATGGTCATGACTACATGTGAGAGCTCATCCATGGTAATATAGCAAGTGCATGTGATGGCAATTGAATGCAAGATGTTTATTGGCATGCCGGCAAAGGCATGAGTAGCATAGACCAAGCATACAATGTCCAAGTTAGATTACCACAGAATTCAAACTAACAATCTGTTTGTAATTACAATAATATTTTAATCAATAAAATATAAAAGGGAATTTGTAAAAAAAACTGGCATTTAAGGTAGTAGGAGAACATAAAAGGATTGCATGATGCTATACGGGCTTTTTCACAAACACATAGCATGCATGGTGAATATGTTTTTGAAAATATAAAATAGAACATGCAAGTACCCCTTTAAAATATAATATTAATTGTCAAACAGATCCATGATAATCCACAAGCAAAATATAGAAACTAAAGACCGAAATAAATTTCCAACACCAATTAAAAGGAGTAAAAAGAAAGAAGGAAAAAGAAAAAGAAAATATAGATAAAGAAAGTGAAAAGAAAAAGAAGAAGAAAACATAATAGAAATAAGAATAATAATGTAAAAGTAAAGAGGGGGAGAAGAAAATAAAAACCTTGATAATGGTGGTGGAAAAGAAGGGAGGAGAAAGTGGGAAAGAAGTAAGAAGGAAGAAGAAAGAAGAAAGAAATAAGAAAGGATAAGAAAAATAAGGATTTGGAGAAGAAAAGATAAGATAATTTGGCTGATATGGATATTCTGTGCGTCGCATGTGATGCAGACGTGTGGGTCACGCGTTCGCGCGGTTGGCACGATTGCGAAATGACGCGGACGCGTACGTCACGCGGTCGCGTGAGTTGAATGGTGTGATTGGCACGAGAGCAGTCTCGCGTTCGCGCAACTCTCTGTTTGAAACTCTTTTTGCCAAATTTGGGGGTGACGCGGTCGCGTGGTTGACGCGATCGCGTGAATGGCTATATCTTGAAAAATGACGCGGACGCGTGGGGCACGCGTTCGCGTGAGTGCGCTTGTGCCTCCAGCATGGGTCCAGCCCCATTCCAGCCCAAGTTACTGCCTTACACCCTTTTACGTCGATTTCACAGAGCCACTCGTTCGCGTGGGTAACGCGGACGCGTGGGAGGCATTTTTTTCAAAATGACACGGCCGCGTGGGTGACGCGGTTGCGTGGGCAATTTTGTGTCTAAGGCACGCCTCCAGCCACACTCTCGCGTGACTCTCTGTTGAATATGCTTTTCTTCCTAACGCACCGGTGACGCGGACGCGTTGGCGACGCTTACTCGTCGCGTGCGTTATTTTATTTTATTTTATTTTATTTTGAAAAAAAAATAAAAATATGCAGAATGCTCATGCGAACTATATACAGCTATATGCAGGGATGATGAGAAGAGTTATATAAAAAATTAAAGTAAAAACAAAACTAAGAATGAAATGGAATGATCATACCATGGTTGGTTGTCTCCCACCTAGCACTTTGCTTTAACGTCCTTAAGTTGGACGCTCCACTAGCTCAGTCTTCTGCTGTTGGTGGATCTTCCAAGAGGAAGATCTCTAGCTCCTTGTTTTTCTTCATCTTCTCACCATGATATGGCTTTAAGCGATGTCCATTGACTTTGATGAAGTCAGAGCTTGAAGGATGACTCAGGTGGAAAACTCTGTATGGCTCAGCCTTCTCTACTTTATAGGGACCTTTCCATCTTGATCTTAACTTGCCTGGCATGAGCCTCAGTCTAGAGTTGTAAAGGAGGACTAAGTCCCCAGGTTGGAACTCTCTCCTCTTGATGTGCTTATCATACACAGCCTTCATCTTCTCCTTGTACAGCCTGGAGTTCTCATAAGCTTCCAGGCGAAGGCTTTCTAATTCTTGCAGTTGCAACTTCCTTTCAGCTCCGGCTTTCTCAAATCCCATGTTGCATTCTTTCACTGCCCAGAAGGCTTTGTGCTCCACCTCAACTGGGAGGTGACAGGCCTTTCCATAAACTAAGCGGAAGGGACTCATCCCAATGGGTGTCTTGTATGCTGTTCTGTATGCCCAGAGTGCATTTTGTAGCCTGGTGCTCCAGTCTCTTCTATGAGGTTTGACTATTTTCTGTAATATATGCTTTATTTCTCTGTTAGACACCTCGACTTGCCCATTGGTCTGGGGATGGTAGGCTGTTGCTACTTTATGAATTATTCCATGCTTTTTCAGTAATCTTGTTAGTTTCCTGTTACAAAAGTGGGTGCCTTGATCGCTCACGATTGCTCGTGGTGATCCAAAGCGACAGATAATATGGTTTCTAACAAAGGAAACAACAGTGTTAGCATCATCAGTGCGGGTAGAAATTGCTTCCACCCATTTAGAAACGTAATCTACAGCTAACAATATATAAAAGTAACCATTAGAGTTTGGAAATGGACCCATGAAGTCAATGCCCCAAACATAAAAAATTTCACAGAAAATCATAATCTGTTGAGGCATCTCATCCCTCTTGGATATATTACCAAACCTTAGGCAAGGGGAACAAGATTTATAAAATTTAGCAGCGTCTTTAAAAAGAGCAGGCCACCAGAATCCACAGTCTAGAATTTTTCTAGCTGTTCTTTGAGGGACAAAATGTCCTCCACTCTCAGATGAGTGGCAGGCCTCTAAAATGGACTGGAATTCTGATTGAGGCACACACCGTCTAATTACCTGGTCAGCACCACACCTCCATAAATATGGATCATCCCATATATAATATTTGGACTCGCTTTTTAGCTTGTCTCTTTGATGCTTAGTAAAATTTGGAGGGAAAGTGTGGCTAACTAGATAATTAGCTACAGGTGCATACCAAGGGACTACTTCAGATACTGCTTGTAGGTTATCAAATAGGAAATTATCATCTATAGAAGTGGAGTCATCCTTAATATGCTCAATGCGACTCAAGTGGTCTACTACTAGATTCTGGTTACCACTCCTATCCTTAATTTCTAAATCAAATTCTTGTAGTAGAAGTATCCAACGTATAAGCCTTGGTTTGGACTCCTTTTTAGCTAATAAATATTTTAGAGCTACATGATCTGAGTACATTACTACTTTTGTACCAAGTAAATAGGCTCGGAATTTATCCATAGCAAAAACAATAGCAAGAAGCTCTTTTTCAATAGTAGTGTAATTAGATTGAGCAGCGTCTAAAGTCTTAGACGCATAAGCAATTACAAAAGGATCCTTACCTTCGCGCTGAGCCAGCGCCACTCCCACTGCATGATTGGAAGCATCACACATAATTTCAAATGGCTGGCTCCAATCGGGTTCTCTTACAATTGGAGCTTGAGTGAGGGTGGTCTTCAGCTTATCAAAAGCTTGCTTACAATCTTCACTGAACTCGAACTCAATATCTTTCTGCAGCAATCTGGATAAAGGAAATGCTACCTTACTGAAGTCCTTAATAAATCTCTTGTAAAAACCTGCATGGCCAAGGAACGAATGGACTTCCCTCACGGAGGAGGGGTAAGGTAAACTGGAAATAACGTCCACCTTTGCCAGCTCTACAGAAATGTCAGTATTAGACACAACATGTCCTAATACAATCCCTTGTTTTACCATAAAGTGACATTTTTCAAAATTCAATACAAGGTTCATACTAACACATCTATCTAACACTCTAGATAAACTATCCAAGCAAAGGCTAAATAAATCACCATATACGCTAAAATCATCCATAAAAACCTCCATACAGTTCTCAATAAGGTCAGAGAAAAGACCCGTCATGCATCTTTGGAACGTAGCAGGTGCATTGCATAAGCCAAAGGACATTCTCTTATAAGCATAAGTTCCAAAAGGACATGTAAAAGTAGTCTTTTTTTATCTTCAGAAGCTATATGAATTTGAAAATAGCCTGTATAACCATCTAAAAAGCAATAATGGGATTTACCTGACAGGCGATCAAGCATCTGATCAATGAATGGCAAGGGATAATGATCCTTGCGAGTGGCTTGGTTGAGACGCCTATAGTCAATGCAAACTCTCCATGAATTCTACACTCTAGTTGTCAGAAGCTCTCCATGCTCATTTCTGATTGTTGTGACTCCAGACTTCTTGGGCACCACTTGTACTGGACTGACCCATTTGCTATCTGAGATGGGGTAAATGATATCTACTTCAAGTAGCCTAGTCACTTCTTTCTTGACAACTTCTAAGATGGTGGGATTCAATCTTCTTTGAGGTTGACGGATAGGCTTTGCTCCCTCTTCTAAGAATATTCTGTGCTCACAAACTTGAGGGTTGATGCCTACTATATCCGCCAGGCTCCATCCAATTGATTTCTTATGTTTTCTCAGCACACTAAGTAGCTGTTCTTCTTGTTGGGTAGTGAGTTCCCTTGCAATGATAACTGGAAACTTCTACTTGTCCTCAAGGTAAGCATACTTGAGGTGTGGAGGGAGGGGCTTTAATTCCAATTTTTTCTCGTAGCCAGACTTTGGGTCATCCGGAGCTGGTGATAATGGCAAAGTGCTCTCGTTGTCTTCAGAAAATATCCCCACACTTGGACCTTGCCCTATGTACTTCTCTTCTAAATCTTCCTGGTGAACTTCAGCTACAGTTTCATTAATGATGTCGCACTGGGAGATAGAATGATCTTTCGGAGGGTGCTTCATAGCTTCATTTAAACTGAACTTCACTATTCTGCCATCTATCTCAAAGGAGTAAGTTCCTGAGAATGCATCCAACTTGAACTTTGAAATCTTCAGGAATGGTCTTCCAAGTAGGATTGATGATGGCCTTCCTGAGTCATTAAGGGGCATTTCTAGGATATAGAAGTCAATGGGAAATATGAGCCCCTTAATGCTTGCTAATACATCTTCAGCAATTCCAACCACTGTAATAATGCTTTTATCTGCTAACACAAAATGAGCTGCCGACCTTTTTAAGGGAGGGATCCTCAAGGTATCATATATAGACAAAGGCATTATACTGACACACACTCCTAAATCACACATACAGTCAGAAAATATCACACCACCAATGGTACAGTTAACCATACATGGACCTGGATCACTACATTTCTTAGGTATACCTCCCATTAAAGCAGATATAGAACTACCTAAATGAATAGTTTCTAATTTATTAATTTTATCTTTATGTATACATAAATCCTTCAGAAACTTTGCATATTTAGGTACCTGCTGAATAACATCAAAAAGGGGAACAGTTACCTCAACCTTTTTGAATATTTCTACCATTTTGGGATCAAGTTCTATCTGCTTTCTGGGCTTCCTTGCAAGTTGTGGAAATAGAATAGGAAGGGCATTTTTTGCAGCTTCAGCATCCTTTGGTGCTTTATTCTGTGGTTGAGCTTCTTCTTCTTCAACTATGTCTTGTACGTCCTCTTCCTCTTCAGCATCTTCTACCTCCACCACCTCTTCAGCTGGGGTGTGTTCTGGTGGGTTTAGCTCCTCCTGATTCCTCTCTTGCAGTGTGGTTCCGGACCTTAGGGTGATGGCATTGATGCCACCCTTTGGATTGGATAAGGGTTGAGAGGGAATTTCACTGGAGCTTGCATGTTGAGTGTTAAAAGTATTGGATGATCCCATTTGAGAGATGAGAGCTTGTATAGCGGATGTTAGACCGTTAAGTGAACTTTCCATGCTCTTTTGTCCTTGTGCAAGGGATTGAAGCATCTCGTCATTAGGAGAGAAATTAGAATAAGTGATCTGAGAAACTTGTTGTTGGTTATGCTGTGGTCCTTGGGATTGCCTTAAGTGAGGTGCTCTGTAAGGCTGGTTCTGGTTCTGCTGCCTGTTGTTGTTATTATTCCACCTCTGATTTCCCTGATTGTCTCTGCCTCCTCTGTTATAGTTGTCCCTCCAGCCCTGGTTGGAATTATCTCTCCAGCCATGGTTGGAGTTGTCTTGCCAACTCTGGTTATAGTTCCCATTTTGGTTGTAGTTGCCGCCTTGTTGATTGTATCCTTGATTCGGGCGGTCATAAAAGTTATGAGTGGCTGCTACAGTATTGTCTTCCTGTTGGAGCTGCGGACATTCATCAGTATAATGACTATAATCAGCACAGATTTCGCATACTCTCTGTGGGACTAACTGTTGACTTTGCTGTGGTGGAGCAGGTTGGGCTTGTTGTTGATTTAACTGCATTTGCTTCAGTAGGTTGGTCATATCACATATACTCTGTGTAAGAGCAGCAGTCTCCTTGCTAAAAGAAATTTTGTTAACAGCCTTGGGATGGCCGCGCCTCTATCTGTGATTTCTAGTGGACTCAGCTAAGTCGCTGATCAGCTGCCATGCTTCATCTGCGATTTTGTACTTTTTCAAAGAACCATTGCTAGCACCTTCCAGTGTAGTCTTATCCTGGGGGTTCATGCCTTGAGTGAAGTAGCTGATCAATACTAGTTTATCAATCATGTGATGGGGACAGGCATCTAGGAAATTGTTGAAGCGCTCCCAATATTTATAGAGATTCTCGGATTCACCTTGAATAATCATGGAAATCTCTTTCCTCAATCTATCAGTAACTTCAGCTGGAAAGTATTTTTCCAAAAACTCTCTTTTAAGCGTATCCCAGTTAGTAACAGTCGCTTGTGGCTGAGCGTAGTACCATTCCCTCATTTTTCCCTCAAGAGAAAATGGAAAAGCGGTTAACAGAATAGAAGTTTCATCTGCACCATGACGCCTAACAGTAGAACAGGCTGTCTGGAAGTCCCTAAGGTGCTTGATAGGCTCCTGAGCGGGTAAGCCATAAAACTTGGGCAACAAGTTGATTAGTGCAATCTTTAGTTCAAAATCTTCAGCCACAGTTGGGTGATGCACTTGATACGGCTGCAATGTAAAATCTGGCGCTCCAGCTTCCTGGAGAGTAACTCTCCTGGGTGCTGCCATATTACCTGCACGTGAATGAACAAAATCAGTAGTAAATGAGCTTGTTTCACTCTCAGATGGCGGTTCAGATTCGTCCTCAGATGAGACTGGTGAATCGATAACAATCACTTCACCACCCTCGGAGGCTAACCAACGTCTAGTCTGTCTAATATGTGAAAGAGTTCTTTCAATTTCAGGATTAAATGGGACTAAACTCGGACCAGGCAACGAACGCGTCATTCAACGAAAGAAATAGACAGCTTATGGTAATAAAACAGAATAAAATAAAATGCAAATAAATAAATTCCAACCAATAAATTAGCACACTATTGCAACTCTCCGGCAACGGCGCCAAAAATTGACGTGGCAGAAATTGGTAGATTAAGAAATTAATGTAAGAAATACGTTGCAAGTACAGTTCTTAACCAACCAAAAATCCGTTTATCAATTTAAAAGGGGTTGTCACAAAATTAGAATAAAAATACTGGGAGTATGAATCCCAGGTCGTCTCCCAACGAGTTGCAGGAAAGAATGCAGGTTATTGGTCAGAGGTTTTTCAGGAAATTTATTTGAGTTTGAGAAACAGAAAAATTAAATAAGAAAATTTATATAATTCAAATAAAAGTCTTGACCGGGAGTAGATTAATTGGAAGTTCTATCCTTGTTGGATTTCTCTCAAGATCAATTGATAATTGAAGGTTGCTTCTACTTAGTTATCCTTTACCAAGTAAAGTAAAGGAAAGTCAAGTTGGAAGTCTACTTCTATTCACAAGTTCTAATCCTCTCCCTTGGGAAGGATTAGCGTTAGTGACTAGAGAGCCAGCCAATAATAAACCCAATTACAATTTAACTCTTGAGTAATCCAACTCAAGGTTCCCCTTTTAATCACTCCCAATCAAGTTAGGGCACTACTCTATTATCATGAATGTAAACTTCACAAAATTAAAAAGGGAAATAAAGAGAGACATGATAATCAATAATAAAAGAAAGATCAATTAAAAATAAAATGGTTCTTGTATTAATAAATTATAAAAATAATCCAATTGTAACTCTGAACAAATTAAGGATATGAAAGAGTAAGTGACAAGTAAGGAAACAAACTAGAATGATGAAGTCTTGGCGGAGGTAATAACTCTTCTCAATATCCCAATCCAAAAGCAATAAAACGAAATTCTAAGAACTATGAATGTGTAGAGAGAAAACCTAGAGGAGGAGTAAAATCAGATCTAAAACTCAAAACTATCGTAACGTGTCGTCCTCCTTGAGTCTCTGCATGTTTCCTGGCTCTAGTCTGTGTTTCTGGGCCGAAAACTGGGTCAAAACACGGCCCAAAATCGCCCCCAGCGAATTCTATTAATTCTGCAGATCGCGCATGTCACGCGTGCGCGTCATCCACGCGTGCGCGTCACTCAGCATCTTTCCTTGCCACGCGTATGCGTCGTCCACGCATTCGCGTCACTGGTGCAGCTTCCAATCCATGCGTTCGCGTTAGGCACGCGAGCGCGTCACTACGATTTCTCCATTTCGCGCGGTCGTGCGAGCCATGCATCCGCGTCGCTTCTCGCTGGCCATCTCCTTAATTTCTTGTGTTCCTTCTATTTTTGCAAACTTCCTCTCGAATTTCCAAGTCATTCATGCCCTATAAAGCCTGAAACACTTAACACACGGATCACGGCATCGAATGGGATAAAGGAGAATTAAAACACATAATTAAAAGTCTCTAGGAAGCAAGTTTTCAACCATGGAGTAATTTTGGGAAGGAATTGTAAATACATGCTAATCATATGAATAAGTGGGTGAAGACTTGATAAAACCACACAATTAAACACAGTATAAATCATAAAATAATGGCTTATCATGTACGCAAGCTTATGCAGAACAGCAAAAATGCTGAATGCTACAGAATTTTCAGTTTGCACTCCGAACTTCTGACGCGCATAACTTTTTCGTTTTAAATCATTTTTCTTCCGTTCTTCGAACAGCGTAAACTTCACAGACCAATTTTCATTTGAAATAGGTTTGAAATAATTTAGGGGTCCGGAAGCCGAGTTATGGCTTGCCAAAATTCGGCCAAAAATTAACTTTTTACAAGAATTCTCAAACCTCTATTTTCACCAAATCAAAACTCAATTCCAACATTCTATACTTCTAAACAGCACCTAAATCTATCAAACCATTACCTCAACCTTCTCATTCATTCCATTACATATTATTATACAACTTATCAAATTCACCCCCAAAGAACTCATAACCAACATAATCTCATACTCAATCATTAAAATAGCATCTTTATTATTCATTAAAATCATCATCTCATCAACCATTTTCAACACAAACCATACATAGTCTTCTCTTATGCAACATCACATTCATAATTCATTATCATCACATAATCTCATCATCATTATTACTCAACATTTACCATCATCAATTATTCAATATACATTTTAATCACTGAAACAACAATTATCAACACTAATCATTAATCCTTAACCATACGTGCCATACAACCTATTTTAGGGTCATTTAGCATAAGTTTTCACAAAACATTATATATTAAATACGTGAAACCTAAACCATACCTTGGCCAATTTCCACGTATTACCCAAGGCAACCCACTAATGCACCAAACTCAGTCCCAAAAGGTCCAAAATCACCAAGGCAACATCACCCAACCTCCACCAAGTTCCAAAGTATATATATATATACACCTAAATTCACATATATCACACACATATACCCAAATTCAATACCCAATATACCAATTCAAGAAATTAGCTAGAGTTCTAGTATCCTCACCTTACCCAAGCTTCATATAAGCAAGAGTGAATATTTTTCTCAAGCTAATCAGGTCCTATAACATCAAGAAAGCAAAATCTCACCACCACTTTAATAAATTTTAAAAATAGAAAGAGGTAGAGCAACTGGAGTTATAGAGTAGCTTAACTATGAAATTGTTCCGATGGATTCGTAGAGCTCGACGCGGTGGTCACGTGACCGCAAACGGTGCGGCGATCAGAGCTCCAGTTTGGGAGTTATGTGGAATTGAAATTGAATGTGGAAGAGTTAGGATTCAAAGCTGATTGCTCCTTCCACCAACGTGTTTCAGGTTGTTTTGGGGAAGATGAGTGCAAGTCTTGGCCTTATATAATGGGCCTTGCGCCCAATACGAGTTCGGTTTGGCTGGTTCGGTTCATTTTTAGGCCAATCTCTTTAAAATTGGTGTCAAAATGCATATTTTAATTAATTCTACCACATTAAACTCTAAAATTTCATTTTCTAATTTGTTGGATTAATAATTATTTTATTGACTAATTATTTACTAATCTCTCGAGTTTTACACGTGTATTTAAAAGAGCGTGTAATGATACTCTTTTAATGAGAGTAGTTTTTGTTAGTGTTAGACCTATTTGGATAAACGTGGATGAAAAAACTACTTAGATATATAGCAATCTTATAAAAAGTTCCACTTTAAATACTTTTAAAAGTAATTTTATCTTTTAAAAACTGTAAGTATAAACACATAATCTTTTCGATTTATTAAACAAAAAAAAATTTATACTTTTAAAAAACATAAGTATTCTTTTAAAAATTTTTATCAAATTAATATAAATAACTAATTTGGTGGTTAATTTTTTTTATATGTGCAACATAATTGTTGTCTAATATACTAACAATAGATTAAGTATATTTTTATGTCAAATATTTGCGATAAATATCAATATTGTACATGACTTTTTTTTTTCTCTTTTTTTCCACATTGTTATAAAAGTAACTCAATATTGTCTCTTATTTTTAATTTTACAAAAAACATATTATAGAAGGAGATATGTCTTTTTAAAGTTCTAATATCTTTTGTAATTTAGTAGAGAAAAATAAGTTAATTTTTTATTTGAGTTAAATAAATATAATATTTGATCAAAATGTGTAATATATAAACAATTTATCATTTTAAATATGTATACATATATTAGGTATTGTGCCAAAAAAAATCTTTAAAAATGCAAATTGAGTATCTAGAATATGATAAAAGTTTTTAAAAAAATATACCGGGTGCAGTCAAAATATGACATAATTGAACAAGTCCTTTCCTCCTCTCTCCTTCGTTGGCCGCGACTCTTTCTGTTCCTCTTTGTTCGTGTTTTGCCATTGCTGTCCAACACCGCCGTGGCGCTTCACATTTTTTTATCGAAAATAGAGAGACTCGAACCTGCAATCTTTTAGGTGAGTATGGAAGATTATACCATTTGAATTATAACTCATTAACAAAAAAAATTAACAATTTTATTTCAACTTTACTTATATTATTGCACTTGTATGTGCAAAATCTCTTTGATACTCATATAAAGTGTTGGTTTGATTTTTATTTTTTCATCTCATTTAATTTTATTGAAATAATTTAAAATTACAAAATATTTAATTTAAAATTTAGATGATTATAATTTAAATTAACGATTTAATTTAATATAATAAAAATAAATATATTTATTTTATTGTATTTGTATGGTTAATTATGAGTACTGTTTAATTAATTTTTTAAAATTTGTGGAAGATGAATACAAATATTGAATAAATATTTGATATTTAAAAGAAATCTATGTTTAATAGAAACAAGTTATCTAATTATTGCTTATACTAGTATTTTAGTGCGTGTAAATATATTAACATCACATGTTACGGGTATAATAATACTAGTATGTTTTTATTTATAATGAATTAACTTAAGTCGTTAATTTTAATTATATCTATCTAAATTTTAATTATATCTATCTAAATTTTAAAATTCAGATAGATATAATTAAAATTGACAATTTAATTTAATCCAATACATGTTATAGTAAAAACAATAATTAGATAACTTATTTTTATTAAGTATAGGATTCTTTTAATGATTAAATATATGATTTTTTTAATTATCAGACATCCATCTAATGTCAACGAACTATAACTCAAATGACATAATTTTTTCATATTCAGTTAGATATTCAGTTAGAGGTTGCGAATAATTAGAACAAATATTCAATAAGTATTAATATTATTGTATTTGTATAAATTGATAAAAAAATTCAATAAATATTATAAATTTTAATATTTGTCCTTCTAACTTCTTCTTTACATATTTTACAGGATATATATTCAAATTTTTATATAAAATAATAATGAAAAATCAAAGAATTGATACATTTTTTAAGAGGAAGGCTAATATTTAAGAAGGAGAACATATAACTTTTACGATATCAACACCTGTAGATAGTTCTTCTACTTTAGTGAATTACGAAGAAAGTGAGAGATATAACCTTCAAAAGTTCAAAAAGTTACATCTGATGACTTTAACCTTAACTTTTTGGAATGAGATCTTGAAAAACGGTTTTAAATTTAGCAATATCACCCAAACCAAAGAGATGAGATTAGACGAGCTTATCTTAAATGGGGTTCATATAAAAAATATTTTGACAATTATATTCTATCTGGTCCCCCAAAATTTTGTTTCAAGTTCCGCCACTGTCTACAACTGAATAAAAATTGAATAAAAGAAATAAATTAAATATTAGAACTCAAAAAATCAGGTAAAAGAATTGAGATTTCATATACCTTTGACATTCACAACTAAAGAGTCATTATAATCTTTTCTGGTAGGTACAGTTGGTTGAGCCTTTTTCGTCCAAACCTTCTGCAAATTCTTTATTATTATTGATATTCTGTGGTTATCGTAGTTCTGCTAAAAGGGCCTTTTCTGAATTATTACGTTTTTACTTCACGCAAAAATCTACTAAAAAAAACCAACAAATAACACCAAAATTAAGAAAGAAAAAATTGGTATTTTGAGTTGGAGAATACCCTATCATATGACAGGGTTCATATAGTGTGGTTAAAGAAAGTGCTTTTAGGTGCTGCAACAAAAAAGTAGGAGTTAAAAGACAACGCGTGAACGATGGGAAGTTATATTGGAATTTGTCCGTGATTAATTACTTTAACTTTCCGCCAAAACCTACCTCAAAAGTTAAGGGCACATTAGAATTTCAAATCTAAAAAATTCAGCTTGGTCATTGTTGTTTAGATCGTCTTTTAACTTTCTTTAATTTTAACAATATTTTTTTTATTCTATTGTTTTAGAATATTATTTTTATTTTTATAATTTTTTATTTTATTTAAATTCATTTTTTTATATTTTTAGATTTAATTTCATAAATATGTGTTAATGTTAGAATATTTAAAAAATATACTATATATTAATAAATTTATTTAAAAAATTAATTTATTCAAGACAGGATAGCCATGACACGTTAATGTAAACAGAAAGTACAGCTACGAAAAATATTGCTTGTGATAAAAGGTTAAATTTTAGCCACAGTGACAGTGTTTCATAATAAATAGAAGACACTTTCATTTATTTTTATCACGATTTAGTGTTCGTAGTTAAAATTTGGTGGCTAAATCTTATTTTTGTGATAGTATACAGTGATATTGACATTAAATTTATTGTGTCCATACTCAATATTCAAGTTATGCACAACTTTGCCAATGAGTTATATCTCAAATGGCATAGTCTCTCCATACTCAATTAAGAGGTTGTGGGTTCGACTCTCTTATTTTTGATAAAAAAAAAAAGTTATGCACAACTTTTTAGTTCTGTCATATTTCTGAATTCACACAATTTTTTTTAACTTTTATTATTTTTCGATACATACTCCCATTTGCATTTTCAAAAAAATTCTTGTCACAGTATCAAAATGTGTATACGCATTTAAAATTGTAAATTATTTACATATTATCTACAAAGATCATGGTCTTCTTAGTCGACAGAGACTTTTGTCCCTTACGACCTTCTTATAAAAGTAGTTTAATACTATAATTTTTTTGTGTCATAGTTTATAATATCAGGATCGATGTAATTTTAAAAGATTTATATTCTCGTGATAGTATTATGGGTAAAAATACTTGTTATTAATATCTAAATTCTTCGCCACTATTAGACCACTTCTAATGGGCTTCCCCAACAAAATAATAAATTGATTCACATGCACAAAACAAATTGTCAAGTGAGCAGCATGTCATCATTACAATATCCCTTTTAGCAACGTCATTCTCGTATTATTTGCCGAATAGAGAATGCGCTTTCCAGTTGCTATGAAGTGAAAGTTTATCTAATTCAACAAATATTTTGTCTACAATAAAAGACAATTTAGCAAGGAAACCATCCTTATTTAATTATTTTCAGGCCTAATTGCCTAACCATGAGTTCCAAGTTGGTAGTTTAACTAAATATCTTGGTTAATTATTCTCTCAATCCTTGCAAAGGAATTGAAGTCTTTTGTATCATGTTATATTAGGATAACTAATACTCAATAACATGGAATTAGCGAAGCTACCTTGGTAGATACATTGGTCCTTTAATTAGAGGTTTTGAGTTCAAATTTTGAATCTGAAAAAGAAAGTTATTTGGTAATAAGATCCAAAATAATTGTAATTTTAGATATTAAAACAATCTTACTAAATATTTGGTAACTATGGTTCTCTCTCTCACAATGAATTTTCATAACTTATTAGAATTTGAAACTCGAAATCAGTGTAAAAAAATAAAAAATAAAGAGAGTGAGAGGAAGATGCATTGTTTTCATCTCTAAAATATAGAATTTTTTTTTAGTTTCTCATGATATCTTTCAGTTTGACAGATTAAAATTTAATCCGTCGTCGATCTAAGTTTCATTTAAGAATTTGTCATTAGTCAATAAATTGTTACATATATAAAACATAATTCAAACTTTCGACACTTATTTTAGTGAATGAATATTAACCACTCTACTAATTTAAGTGAGTTCAAAATAGAGAAGTTATTGAACCCACGACAAAGGAAGCTCTCAATCATAATTGTTGGGTTCTGGTAATTGATCTGGCCCTGAAGGTTTTTTATGCAACTATTGTCGGCTCACTCTTCAAGGTTTTTCTATAATGAAAGGCCCACTGGCCAAAACTTGAAGAAGAAGCCCCAATCTTAAAAAACATAAGCGTCCCAGTCCAAAACAAAAAACATAAGCGTCGTCAACCCAAACAACATTTGACGCAAATTAAAAATAGGACAGTTGAGTTAACCAAAAACGAAAAAAAAAAAAAAGGATAGTTGACCCAAAGACAATTTTCTTTTCAGTATTTTTTTCTTTTTCTTCAGTGTTTCTTATTAAGAACGAAGGTTGCTCATTTTTCAGCATAGGTAAACTTGTTCTTCTAATTAATACTTTTAAAAAAAAAAAAAGACACACTTTTTCTGGAGTCTAAGATTTAAAAATTAGAGTCCATCTCTTTTTATCAGGGAAGAAGAGTACTCCTTTTTAGATTTAGTTAAATCCCCCCAACAATTATTGTTCTTTTGAAAAGTAAAACGTAGGTGTTTCTTACACTTATCAGTTATTATGCAAGTGTTTGAATTCTCCACGTATGCCTTGGACTCTAATTCCTTGTTGCTTCATTTGGTTGTTAATTAAGCTTCACCCATTGGCTGCCACGCATAACCATCCAATTATTATGTACTCATCAGAATCTGTTCTCTTTCTTTACTTGTTAGACCAAAATTCTATCCTTGTCTTCAATGTTTTCAAAACATTTTAGCATTTCATACGGGGTGGTATACCAAAATATAATTCAAAAAATCAAAAGTAGGCCAACTGTATCATGAACAGTAAAATACTTATTATAACATAGTAGTTGAATTCGAGAATAAAATAGAAAAAAGTTTCAATAACAGTAGTGTGTTCATGATCACATTGTTATTGGTTAATAGTTGTTATTTTGTTATGTGAGAATCACTTGTATCAGCCTATTTTCATGCAAAAGGAAGAAAATCGGAATAAATAGATTATTGGTAAATTACATTGATTTATCGATGATGTTACAAATAAGTATCTTTTTTAGTTTATTATGTTTATAAATTGACCTGCACTTTAAAAAAGAAATTAGTATCATGTTTATAAGAAAACTCAGTACCACTTCTTTTATTAAAAAATAAAGAGTAAATAGTCATTTTTGACTATCAAAGATTTAAGTACTGACAAAATTAACCACAAAAAAATTAAATTAACATTGTACCCATGAAAGATGAGTATCGTTTGACAAAAATACTCAAGCATTAAATTTAAAATTATTTCCTTTAAAAATTTTATGAAATTCCCAAAATACAATTTTCTTTCATCTTCTCTATCCCAATCTTTTACCCTACCAGAATGAACCAGTCCCACTTCACCTCCCTCGTTCTTCTTTACTTACCACTCTCAAATCATCGTTGGCAGTTTCCCCAGATCATTGCCCCTTCCTCTCGCTTTCACTAAGAGTACTTCATCCTCATCAATTCAAACTTAGCTACATGTTCTAGAAATATGTATATGTATACTAAATCAAAACATGAGGAAATAATCAAAGTCATACCCAACTACTCTAGTCAACTTCACTTTTCTGGGAATTTCATACCCCTAAATCAAACCCCCCTCTTTATTAGTTAACATTTCTTCATTTATTTATCATTTTTCTCATTCCTATCGTCTATTCCAATTCCAATCTTAAGGGTTTCTTTTACTCACCCACCAATCTTTATATGTTGTTATTGTTCTTCTTCTCCTTTTGGTGGTAATTCGGATTCATATTACTAAATCTATAAGCATTTGGTGGCCATGGAGAACAACAATTAGCAATATTTTTGGCAATTTAGTGACCAGCTTAGGCTTCAAGCATCTAGTTTGGCCAATCTCTCTCTTAAAGGTTCAATTTGCATCAACATAAAGGGTCTTGTGCCGCTAAAGCCAGTCTGTGCTCTCGCACGCCACCACGTTCCAAATTGCCTCCTGAAGTACAACTCTGACATCAATAGGTCCTCACCAGCAGCGGCACCGCCATCTCCATCGCCACCGATCCCTCCAGCGAGTCAAACAAGCTTGATCGCGAGTAATAATGCAATGACTCCGTGAATAGATCCACAAAAACCAGACCGTTATGGTTGGCTTCCTGCTCCACCATCGTGAAGATCTTCGGCTTGATTTTCTTAACCATGGCAAGAACTTTCTTGACAGAACCAGGGGTAGGCCAGCATGCGATGCAACTCGAAAACAGAATTAACCGCAACGGCTTCTTCGGGTCGGATCTCAAGCATTTTCAGGTCAAGATCCGAAAGACTAGAGCAGAAGAAGCTATGAAACTCAAATTGAACGCTTATGGTTTGTCAGAGCGAGAGAAGGGGGCGACGATCTGGGAAAACTGCCGACGATGATTTGAGAGTGGTGAGTGAAGAAGAACGAGGGAGGTGAAGTGGGGCTGCTTCATTCTGTTAGGGTAAAAGATTGGGATGGAGAAGATGAAAGAAAATGGTATTTTGGAAATTTCATAAAAATTTTAATGGAATTAATTTTAAATTTAATGATTGGGTATTTTTGTCAAACGGTACTCATTTTTCATGGGTACAATGTTAGTTTAATTTTTTCGTGATTAGTTTTGTCAGCACTTAAATTTTTGATGGTCAGAAATGGCTATTTACTCAAAAATAAAATAAAACATCGAGTGGTTGGAGAGATAGTCAGGAACGGACGTATATTACCATTGTTGCACTACTATATTTTAGACTTTTAGTAACATTTGTCACTTAACATTTGTTAAAATGTTAGCATTATAGATAAAATTATATTTAAGACAACATTTACAATAAAATGTTAGTAAATATAGTTAATTTTCTTAAAAAATTTAAAGAAATGTTACCTATTCCTATTCCTAAACACACTAGGGTTCATACTCTCCCAAAAACCCTCTCACGAACCATTGCATGTTTTCTCACTCAGTGCTTTCAATCGATGTTCACAATCATTGTTTCCTTTGAAATCAAGAATAAAAAAACCATTCTCCATCACAATCTCTTCCTCTCTCTTTCTCTGGATCGTGATTTGTTCTCCTTGGAACCTGTCTCAATCTCAATCTAATTCTAGGGTTTGATTATTCTCAATTCTAATTATTTCATTTTCGTTTCATGCTTGTTCTGATTTCTTTTTAATTTTGTTCCCAAAAATTACGTGCAGAAGAAGAGTTGCATTATTCTAATCTGATCGTAGTGTGCTGTGATTGAATCGGAATTACGATGAGAAGGGAAAAATTCAAGAGCAAGCCCACCGGTCGCCACCAGTTCTCCACGCCAGAAGATCTCCGTAAGCATTGCATGTTCTCACTCTCACTTTCACTCTCAGTGCTCTTAATCTCTCAATCTTGCTCTGTCTCCATCTCAATCTCTGAGCACTTTGAATCTTTGGATCTCATTCTGCCTCCTCAATTGCTTTTTACTTGTAAGTTAAATTTCCATTGTCTTCTTTCTTGGTCTCTTCAATTTGGGAGTTTAGGTCCTTTAGATCATGTTTTTTTTTTTAATTAATGCTGATTTTATATTAAATCCTACATCAGACTGATATTATAATTCAGCAACTTCAAGTCTTGTAAACCATTCATGCTTGAGACTAATGATTATGAATGTTAGGTCTTCTCTCCTAGGATTGAGCTATTTTGGCCAATAAAATAATCGGAGGTGGTTGCTCTTCCACACCTTGAGGCTGAGATTGAAAAATCTACCGTCAAGACTTTCAATCCTTTTATCCTCTGGCAGGTAATTCCATTATTTCTTTCTCTCTCGTTTTTCTTTTTCAATTATTTTAAATTAATTCAATTTCTGTGTTATTTGTTTTAATGAATAAGTAACTTGGAATTGCTTCTCTTTGTGTGACTTGAATCTATCACGCTAAAGGTTATTATTATCATCATCATCATCATCATCATCATCATCATCATCATCATCATCATCATCATCATCATGTTTAAAGAAAAAAAATCAATGCTTTGTAGTGCTATCGCGATTTTTTTTAACAATTTATTTAGTCTTTATGTTGATGCTACTGAGAATTTCAAACTACATAAGTTGGCCTCTTTCCTGATGTATTCACCTTTGATTTTATGTTGTTGGCAGATATCATTCTTCAAGCAATTTTATGGTTTTATTACTGAATCTGACTACGTTGCGCTGCATTATGGATTTATCAAGGTCAAGATCCAGTCTTGTTATATATGGTTAATGCTTAACTTCTCTAAAAGAATAATCATTCCATCATGTGAACATGTAAAATAATCTTCACTGTAACCATTTTCTAGGAACATTGCCAGCGCAAACCTCAGTTTGATTTCCACAATTACATGGTGCGAAAACTTGAAGTTGATTTCAGAAGAATTGTAAGCATAAGGTGAGAGAATTCAAACATATCTGTTTTTTATTTTTATTTTAATGTTAGATAACTTGAGTTTTAAGGCAACTGTTCTTCATTGGTTTTTCTACCATAGCTGGTACCTGTGGCTCTTTGTTGTGCTATTTTTGCTGCTAAATATTGCAGGTACTACCTCAATCCTGTTCAGCAATATTAAATTCTGCAATGGCCCTTTTAATCCTACTTATGATTTCACTATGCAGGGTGGCACACTTATTTCTGGCTTGCCTTTTTACCAGTGATAGTAAGTGATCAAGTTCTTTACAAATGGATTTTTTTTGTTAACATTACTGAAGAAGAGTTAATAACATTACCAGTGATAGTAAGTGATTAATACAGCATTGGGAGCAATACCACTAAGCAGAAAAGGAATAGTGTCAATCTGTTGAATTTCATTCCAGATAATGTGCTTGTGCAGTTAGAGGAGGTGGAGAAAAGTGATGGTCTTTCTTCAAGATGTCATTATACTTATAATTACGGCACCTCCAAGTTTCAGAGGAAGGCTTTAAGTGATCTTGATGATATGAATCTTGCACCAAAATGGGAAGGCATACATTCCAGTAAGGGAGCTCAAGATAGAAGGTATCGTCCAGCATTTTCGAGAAATAGACATGCTAATGAAGAAAGAACTTATAAAGCTAGAACATTGAATGCCACAGCCTACAAGGAGTTGATAAATTCCTACTTAAATAATATTAATACGAAACCAACGAAAGAAGAAATACCTATTACTGACTAGTGGAAGCAGTTCCAAGATTCACGTAGTGTCGAGAAAACAAAGGAAATAAAAATATTCGATACCGAGTATGCAAAAGAAACCTTTGAGTTGGATAGTTTGTGGAGAGAAATGGAAGTGTCTCTGGCATCAAGTTACATTGAAGACAGAGAGGTTTAACCATTGATCATGACTTTGCTTTTAATTTTTTAAGAATCTATCACAATTTATTCTTTAAAAGGAGGGAAATAGTAAAACTTAATTACTAGGCCTTAAACCTTTTGTTTTGGTTTTATTTTCGTAAGACTTACATTGTTGCACTATATAATCAGGACACGAATGCAGCCAATCTTTTCGACACTCAGGAAAAATCAAAAGAAGCTTGTGAACATTACTTTAGATTGGATGATGAAATTGGAATTTTCTGCTTGAAATGTGGCTTTGTGGAGATGGACATTAAAGTTATCACACCAGCCTTTGTAAGTCAAGTTTAAGCTTATCAAGCAATCTCATCATTAGTTTTTTTCCACAACGTGATGCTTTTGCACTTCTTGATGAGGTTAGTTGCTTCTTGTACCACACCTTTGGTATGCATTTCCCATAAAAGAGGATTTGTATGTTTTGAATTGAGGTATCTTCTCTGTCAACAGGTTGATATGCTCCACGAAGAGAATGAAAGCATACTTGACAAGGTATTTTAATATTATCTCTTTCTCCCTCTTGATGCTGATAGTACTAACCTTGGTTGAAACTGATACACACAGCTCAGAGTTGAGGAAGAGAGATGCAAGGAAGCAGATGCCAGAGTTAGGGAGCTTCAGAAATAGGTACTTGCTTTATTTCTTTCTTGGTATATGATTGAGGTTTACTAAATGATTGTCTGCTTGTTTTCTGTTGACATGCTTAAATAGTTTCACCTTTAAGTATAAATGACAAAAGGTTAAGGAGGAATGCTGGGAAAAAGGCATGAAAGAAAGACTTCTTATTCTTCATTTCATACTAATTTGACAGCGTTATAGGACAACTTTTCTTATTTTTCTAACATTCCTCTAGTGCATATTTTCATAATTAAACCATTTAAAATTTTCATGTTTTTGTTTAAAAGGCATTGTATTTGTTGTTTTGAATTCCCAATCAATAGTTGCCATGCATAACTTGTCAAATCATTTTTCCTTTCTCATTTTGGTTGCTTACTTTAGGTTGAGGATGCTATTGTGCAAGTATTAGCCCAATAACTTTGATTTTTAAACTGTTCAGGTAGTTCTTATTTCCTAGATTAGAACATTAGAGATTATCTTCAGCTAGTGGGAAATAGTTTAATTTTTGTTGCACAGTACATTAGTGATTTTCAAGTGGTAGGTAAACTCATCCTTATCCTCTTTGTCTTGAGTTCGAGCCCTTAGATGTATATAGAACTGTATTGAGAGAAGCAGTTATAGTTCCTCCAGTCGGGTTAATATACCAGCGGCAAAGACTCATGGTTTTCATTCTTACTTTAATTGTGCTTGTTAATGGAGTATAAATAGAGAATATAAAAGAGGTTATAATTTCAATTCAGGATTTTTATTTTTGGGATAGAATCAGGTCATCTTTTGCTATTAATATTGTCAAAGCAAGTTTTTATTGACATGCATAAATATTGAAAGAATAGATGTTGTGGAATGGATGGAGTATTGGAGTATGGTTCTATGTATATGGAAGGAATGCACAAAATTTTGTATGTTATATGTCAAAAGTTTCCCCCTTATCACAGTACATGTGTTTGACAAGTGGAGCTATGTATATATGACTCCATGTTGTTTTTGGCTTAATATGTTCAATTGCATAGAATATTCAGAGTTTAAGTGCTATAAGTATTTTTTTCTCATTTTATTTGCATCATGAAGCAAACTTGTACAATGATTACTGATTAATGAAAAAGGCTATAAAAATTTTATTTTGTGAATTTGTGAATTTAATGAAATATTTCATGTTGTAGTCATTAATTTTAGTATATTTATATTGTGTATAATATAAAATAAAAAATAGTATAATATAACTAAAAAAATGTTACTAAAGATCTTTTGTAATATTTTTTAAGTGTTACAAAAAATATCTACGGTAACATTTTTCCAAGTGTTACAAAAAATATCTATGGTAATATTTTTTTAAATGTTACATAAAATATCTGTTGTAATATTTTTTAAGTGTTACAAAAAATATCTATGGTAATATTATTTTAAGTGTTACAAAAAATATCTATTGTAACATTTCTCTAAGTGTTATCAAGAAATGTCTATTGTAATATTTCTCATAATATTACTATAGAATATCTTTTGTAACATTTTTACTAAATGTTATTAAATCTTTAGAAGAATGTTAGTAAAACTCTTTAGTAACATAGGGAATTTTTAACATTTGTTAAAATATTACTAATATACATAGGTAACATTTTAATATGATTTGGTAATATTTTTTAAATGTTAGTAAAAGTCAATTATATAGTAGTGTTGGTTAGGAGAGATAGTATATAGTTGTCACATCTTCAGTTTACTGATGATACAATTCTGTTTTGTCTACCAGAAGAGGAGACTATTAAGAATTACAAGCGGCTTCTGAGATGCTTTGAGTTGATGTCAGACTTTAGTATTAATTTTGATAAGTCGAGCTTGATTCCAATGAATTGTGATGAGCAGTGGGTCCAGCGTATGTGTCGCTTGTTGGGTTGTAAGGGTGGTTCCCTCCCAGTTAAATGCCTAAGTATCCCCTTAGGAGCAAATCCGAGGTTGGTGAAGACCTGGAAGCTTATAATAGACAAAGTGGAGGAGAAGCTCAATCTGTGGAAAGCTAAAATACTAAACAAACCTAGGAAGTTGGTGCTGATCAAATCAATTTTAAATAGTTTGCCAGTGTATTATTTGAGTTTATTCAAGATACCGAGAGTTGTTGCTGAGAAATTGATTTCATTGCAGAGAATGTTCCTATAGAGTAAGGAGGATGGTAGTAATGGGATGACATTAGTAAGATGGAAATTGGTGCAGGCCCCTAAAAACATGGCAGATTGGGAGTTGGAGATGCTATGGTTCATAACACAGCTATGCTGTTTAAGTTGTGGTGGCAGTTTGCAAAGAAAGAGTGCCCGTTGTAGAAGAAAGTGATATATTCTTGTAATAATCTGAATCCTAATGAGCTACTGTAAACTCAAGTGCTACCTACTAGAGGAGGCCCATGGAATGATATATGCCAGTTACAAATAACAAATCAACATATAAGGGATAAGATGATTACATGATTGTCCATGGAGATTGGTGAGGGACGATGTACTCGATTTTGGGAGGATGTATGGTTACTTTGTGGATCTTTGAAGGATTGGTTTCCCAGACTTTTCTCTGTTTCAAACCAATGTGGATCTGTTATAGGGGATTGTGGGTTTTGGGACAGGTTAGAGTGGATTTGGAACTTCCAATAGAGGAGAGAGCTCTTTCAATAGGAATTAGAACTCCTGGGTCAATTACATGAGGAGTTGAGACCTGTGAAGCTAGCGAATAACAGAAAGGATAGTGTGGTGTGGAAATATGATAGACAAGGTATTTTTTCAACTAACTCATTTTTTTGCAGGTTTTGCAGGAGGAAATACTCCCAGAGGAGGTTACTAGCTACAGCTTCACTAAGACCATCTAGAAAGGTTTAGTTCCTCCAAGAGTGGAGCTACTTACTTGGTTTTTCTTGATAGATAGGGTGAATACAAAAGAAAAGTTAAGCCGATTTGGGATTAAAAGCCAGGAAGATAACGTATGTGTTTTATGTAATAAATATGTGGAACTTGTACACCACTTATTTCTAGGCTGTAAATTTGTTTGGCAGGTGTGGAGTGATTGGATATCGGTGTTTCGCTGACAATGGTGTTTTCCGGGTTCGATAAAAGAACACTTTCTATGTTGGATAGAGGAACCGAGGAGAAAGGCGGATCGAAAGCAACGGTTGAGATGCTTCTGTGCGATCGTTTGGAACATCTGGTTGGAAAAGAATAGAAGGATTTTTCAGAATAAAAGCATGGGTATTGAAAAAATTATCAACATGACCGTGATGAGCTCCAACAAGTGTAAAGGTGTGGACCCCTTTAGTTGTTGATGGCTATGCCAAAGATGACATGGGGATTTTTCTTTGTGTTGTTGTGTTACTTTTAGAAGTTAGTTAATGTGTTTGTCTGGTTCTATTTGCTCTACTGTAATGTGTTGCGCTCTTTGTTTTAAAAAAAAGTTGAATGTAATGTTACGTAAATTTTAAGAAAAATTATTAGTGTATATTTGTGCAGATGAATATTTACTCCCAAGAAAAAGAGAAACTAAGGGTATATTTGATCATATTTTCATTTTTGTTACTTTATAATCTTAAATTTTATAAAAAAATATTAGATGAAAAAAATATAAGAATTATTTTCATTTTTTAATCTTTATAAATTTTAAAAATAAAATAAAAATTATCTTCTTC
>NC_029788.2:94985165-95020876 GCF_000816755.2 Arachis ipaensis
ATCTCCTTCATTGCCGAGGTGGATTTTTTGTTGAATTAGGTCTTTCTTTCGAAAAAAACCCCTTTCCTCTCACGATTCTTGGCCAATCGCGTGCTCTTCCTTTTTGTGGATGGATAGTTATCTGTATTCTCCTGTACAATCGATTCTTTGCAAATCAATCGCATCAGGATGCATCCTTTGTCATGTGTTTGTCAGACTGTTGTTAAGGAGTCTATCCAATAACTATAGATTTTCTATTCTAATCATTTCTTGCATATTGTTTATGTCAGGTTGATGTTCCCTTGGTTAATTTCAATAATTTCGTGGAAATTTTGACAAATTTTGGGGTTTTGGGTATTCTTTCTGAATTATTTCTGTTTAATTGAAGTTAGATTTTCAATTTTCATCCAAATCTTTTGCAATTCTCACATGTTATGGGTTTTCTGGAATTAATACAGACATGGATTTAGGTTTTCTCTTTTCCATTTTAATACTCATCTCATTTGAGGATCATTATTTTTCTATTTCATTTGAACACCCATGTCATTTAAGGATATATTTTCATCTATAATTTTAATTTCATTTTGGATGTTCTTACTCATTTGTTGAATCTGTTCACAATGGATTGGTTGAAAAGAAAATGTTCAAACTTTTATTTTTCTCTCTCCATGATTCTCAAGATGATTCTATTCTATGTTAATTTTGCTGATATTAATCTTGGATATATTGAGTCAGATTGATGGTAAGGTTTTCTTACTTAACTCACTTATTATGCAGTAGGTAGTTGAGTGGTGATTGTTTACTGTTAATTTAGTTCTAATTTATTTCATATTTTCTATATTATTTTATCCTTAAATACAATGTATTATGCAATGTATATCTTTTCATTGTGGTTTCTTGCTTTTCTGGTTTTTGTGATTTTTTGCTTTTCTGGTTTTTATGGTTTAGTAATCAAATGAAATTTATTTTTGTAGATTCTAATGTATAAAAACTCTTTTATTTCTTGCCCCAAAATGTTTCTGTACAAGTAAAATTGATGAAGATAATAGTTATAATGGCAACTCGATCTTGGAAGCATTAGTGGATATTAGTTTAATTTAATATTGCTATTATGGATTTAATGTTAGTATCCTATTTTATGATAGATTTAATTTAATATATTTCATGTGAAATGTCATATGTAATGATTAGTTGCATAGTTACAGAATTTGGTAGGAGTTGGTTATTGTCAAAATTCTCATCAAGTCATGCTTAGTCACACTGTTGCTTTCCTAAATCAGTGCTTATCCTTTATTTGACTGTGGAAGTCTTCTTTTTTCGTGCTTCTACTTATTTATTTGTTAGTTATTGAGTGACAATGTGGTGATCTTTATTTGTTTATGGTTCAAAATTCTGAATTCAAATTGTTATTTTCTTTTTTCTAAAGTCATCATGAGTTGTGATTATCAATATTTCACATGGAATGTCATACATAATGATCAATTACATAATTGCATAATTTGGTAGGAGTTGGTTGTTATTAAAATCCTCATCAAATCATGCTTAGTCACATTGTTCCTTCCCTGGATAAGTGGTCATCTCTTATTTATTGTGGAAGTCTTCTTTCTTCATGTTTCTACTGAATTATTTGTTACTTTTTGAGACACAATGTTATAATCTTTATTTGTTTATGGTTCAAAATTATGAATTCAAATTGTCATTTTCTTTTTCCTGAAGTCATAATTAGTTATGATTTTGAATAATCTAAATGCTAATTTGATTTAGCTTTGGTATACATGATTCTGTTCTCAGTAAAACTTATTGCTTATATATGTTAATGGAAATGGTTGATAAAATATATTAATCATATTGGGACAGCTATGCTTCATAGTAACTTAGATACTTCTTTTATTTACAAGGTCACTGCAATATGTATGAATTCTTCCAATCTTTATTCTTTGCAAAATAAGGTTTTGTTTACAGGTGATAATAATATATTTATATAAATTGCTATCGTGATGTGTGCATTGTCATGAGTTATGGTGTAGTGGATAGGGTTAGTATAAACTCCGGTTAAATAACAAATAACTAAGTAATAAATTAATTATGAACCTAAGAGATTAAGAAATTAAAATTTATAATTTGAAAAAATAAAAATAATTAGAATACAAATTAAAATGTTAATCTTAAAGGTTTTGATCTAAAATTAGGCCAACAGGCTAAAACGGTTGAATCGAACCCATGTTGGACCCAAGAACTCAAGCCCATATATATAAACACTGCCACACTTCACCAAAACTCAGAATTTCACATTGAGAGAGTGAGGGGCATGGTTTGAAGAGAGAAGAGAATTGGGGAACTTAACTCACTATTCACCTTTAACTTCAATCACTCATAACTTTTGATCTGGAGTTTCGATTGACAAATCATTTGTGGCCACGCGTTCGTCTAGAAATTCTTTTCGATTTTATCTAAACTAAGTAGTAAGAAACTCAAAATTTCTTACCCAGTTCTTTTTTCTATTCAATTTTGCATTTTTGATTTGGGTTTCGAGAAAATTTTAAATTTTTTATGTTTAGGGGAAGCTCAATTGTGAGTTCTGGTAGTGTTTTGACCTAAGAATACGAGGAATAAAGTAAGAAAACCTTTCCCGATCATTTGTACAAATTTGTGTTATGAATTTAGGTTGAATTATGTAAAATTATATGATTAGATGTCATAGAGCTTGATTGGATTGGATTTGGGGTGAAACACAACTAGTTCGGTGTAATTTGGCACGGCATTGGATCCAAGGATAGTCTTGGTGTGTCCTGGAGAAAATCAAAGTGTTGGAGGAACCGTCGTCTAAGAGGTATGGATTTTAGTTTCTAGTAGGCATGTTGTAAGATTATGTGAATTCTTAGGTTAATGACCTTTAAGATAGGATTGAATGAAATTTAGTTGATGTTGTGTTGATTAGTTGTGATTTTGTGAATTGAGTGGTTACTGATTTACATGAATGTTTATATACATGAGTTGAATTGGGTTATGATATTAATTGATGTGAATATTGGACCGGAGGCCATGATGTGGTGAAGATTCCCCCATGAGATAAGTGGTGGAGTTATTATGTTGAAATTGATGCAGTGATGATGATTGGTTGAGTTGGTTGTGATATATTGTTGTATGAGTATGTGTGATAAAGGTTAGATTGAATTAACGAGGATTATTTAGTTGAGACCTTGTATATTAGGTATTGAATGATTGTGGAATCATGAAAGCAGGTTAGAATGTTTGGAAATGGCATTGGTATGGTTTGGTTTGAATTGAATTGGAATTTTGGTGAAATTGAGTAAAGGTTCAAATTTGATAAAATCAATTTTTAACCAACTTCAATGTATCGTAACTTTGTTCTTGAACCTTTAAATTTTATAAAACTTATTTTAAATGAAAATTGAGTCTAGGTGGTTTATGACGTTTGAAGAACGGATGGAAAATTATTTTTAACGAAAAAGTTATGCACATTTGAAGTTTAGGGTTAAAAACTAAATTCTGTTATTATGCAGCAAAACCAAAATTTCTAGTATGTGGGCCCATGCACACAATAGTGCCTACGCACAAACTAGAATGAATGTAAATGCTCGTGTGTACGCATGCTAAAACTAAATTCTGTTATTATGCAGCAAAACCAAAATTTTTGGTATGTGGGCCCACACACACAATAGTGCCTACGCACGAACTAGAATGAATGTAGATGCTCGTGCGTACATACGAGGGACAGGCGTACGCACGACAAGGGAATTTTGCAAGTTGTGCGTACGCGCGATATTGTGCGCGCGCACAAGCTGGAAATGTTGTTTGGGTACGTGCGTGCGCACAAGGGTCATGCGTACGCACAAGCCCTGTTTTCATACTTAAACTCTGTTTTCAACTGTTTGAATTTTTTGGTAAGCTTGTAAACTTTTGTAACCCCTAATTGAGGTCCGACAACTTGTTTTTAGGCTTGAGAATGAGTGTGAACACATGGATTAGATTAAATTGATAATTGGATGAGATTGTGGATTAAAGTGATGAGTATTGATGAAAACCTGTAAGTAATGAGTTTACTGAATACTAGTTTGAGATAACACATGAATGATGGGATTGACGATGACTGAGTATAGCCGGATTAGCTGAGATGGCAAGGTCTGAGTGATATGCCGCTTGTGTATTATTGGAGTATCTATTTATTGGCGAGGTCTGGGTGTTATCCCGCTTGCGTGATGAATTGAATAATGAATTTGATTGAGATGAGAATCCCTGGGTAGATGCAAGTGGTTTAGTTTGCCCTACTTACTTTAGGTTGAGATGATTTGACCTTTCCGGTTAGATGCAAGGGTGTCGTTTGCCCCACTTGCTCCGGGTTGAGATTGAAACTAAATATTGAATATGGTGATTGAGACTCCGTGGGTAGATGTTGTAGTCCACCCCCACTTGCTCTGAGTTGAGGCTTGAGACTTTGTTGACCTTCCATTACAAGATGTGATCGGACAGTTATACCTTTCTGGATGATTCCTCCAAGACATGTGAATTCCTCTTGAGAGATGCCGTGAGGGACTGTCCCGGGTTTGCTACCAGACATGTCAGATTTGGCTGTATAATCGACAAATGAGCTCATTGGCCATAAGGACAGACATGCATCATTTGCATTTGTATATATTATTTTGGTGTGCATCTTGTAATTGGTTTTCCTTCTTGATTAAATGTATCTATATGCTACTTGATCTAAATGCTTTGTCTGTTATCTCTATCTGTGTATTTCTTGTATTGTTTTGTCTGTGTTTGCATAACTGAGAGATCCCTCATGCTGGCGGTGGTGATGTTAAGGGTTTGTATTTGTACTTGATGAGAATGTGGTGATTGGATGATGTGGTTAAATGAGATTTGAAATTGAATTAATGAGTTGGAATCATTATGGAGATGAGAAGACTTATGATTTGAATTGAGAGGAATTGGAAATCTGAAGCCTGTATTAGCTGTGATTTAGTTTCTGATTACCTTTTTTATTTAGAAAAGACCTTAGGCTTGAACATTTAGGTTGATTAGAGTATAGGATCACCTAGTGAATTCGTGTAGTTTTACTTTATCTCTATTTGAAACTGTTACTCCTACTAAGAACCCAAAAGGATGATATTCTCATTCGTGTTGGGATTTATTTATTTTACAGATGCAGGACGTAAAGCACCTCGTTGAGCGTGCTAATTTCTATCTGGGAATCAAAGATTTACTTTTGGGACTTATATACTTTGTACTTAGCTATATATGTTCTCCACTTTTGTATTTTAAATTGTATATCACTCTTAGAGGTTGATTATGGAGAAACATAATTTATGTTTATGCTTTTGTATATATATTTCTAGCCGACCTTTGCTTCGCAGGTCGAGACTAGAACTTGATTATGTATCTCTTTTGGAATTCTATACACATATTATATAATCTGTCTCTTTTGTCTCTGTAATTTGCGCTTTCTACCTTTATCGTTATGTTTTAAGTGTGTCGCGATTCTTGTTTTGTTTATCGTTGTTTTTCAAAGCTCCTAGTTAAATTATCCTTCAAATATATATATATATATATATATATATTGCTTTTAGAAGTCGTAACGCCTCATCACCTCTGATTTATGACTTAAGCATAAAACTCTGTGTGGTAGGTATTACATTATAGTATCAAAGTAGTTCGTTCTCGTAGATCCTGAGAGACGGAATGACTATGCTTTTGAGCATACTCTGGGTTATGTATACATGTTATTTAGGATGTCTGTTTGACATATATGGCATAAATGTTCATGAGCATATCTTTGAGAATTTGAAACACTAGACTTGAGATATTAAGATTGATCACCTTAATATCAATTGTTCGGTGTGGACAAGTCCCAAATGGCATCTCGTGGATGTGAGCGAGGTTATCCGTTTTATTTCTATGGCCGCTTTGGAGAATATGGCTGCTGCTATGCAAGCTACTACTGATAGGTTGGGACAACAAGTTGGAAATGAAAATAGAGGCAGAAATGGACCTGGTAGTGGAGGCAACCAAGGGGTTAGAACTCGTACAACAGAGTAAAGATCAATGATGTTTAGTGAGAGAGATAAAGAGATTCAAGGAAATTTTTTATTGGTGTGGGTGGATGTTTAAATTCTTAATGGCAAACGATTAGAGTGGCGCAGTGGAAGCACGATGATTTAGAGGGCTTTAGGGTTGTTGTGAGGTGAAAGAAGAGTTTTGGGATATAAGATTATTTCAAGGGTTGACGGAGGATCGAGGAATGTGAAGTTAAGCTAAAGAAAAGATGATCTGGGCTTATGTTACTCTTGTGGTGGAGCCGAGAACATGTTGTGGAATTGTCCGAAGAGAAAGAATCAGGATGCTGGTAGGGCTTAGCAACAGGGCCGAGTCTTTACTTTGACTGCGAATGGCGCTGTTAGGTCTGACACACTAATTAGAGGTAACTGTGAAATTGGTAACAAGATTTTAACTTCTTTATATGATACTAGGGTGTTACATTTGTTTATATCATTTGAGAAAGCTGATGAATTAGGATTGCTAATATCTGAGTTAGCCTATGATTTACACGTGCATACTCCAGCCTCTAAGGTTGTGATAACTAAGCTAGGTTGTCAACAAGTACCCTTTCAAATTGAAAACAGACAGTTTATTCATGATTTGATATGTTTGCCGCTAACTGGACGGTAGCATGCGCTTGTGTGTGGACTATAGACAATTAAACAATGTGACGGCGAAGAACAAATATCCTTTGTCGAAAACTGATGGCCTGATGAATCAGTTGCAAGGAGCCAGAGTTTTTTCTAAGACCGACTTAAGATTTGGTTATCACCAAATAAAGGTGAGAGAGGAAGATATCCTTAAGACTACTTTCAGAACTAGTTATGGTTACTACGAATACACTGTGTTGTCTTTTGGGTTGACGAATGCCCCTGATGTGTTTATGGATTATATGAACAGAGTATTCCGACCCTTTCTAGACAAGTTTATTGTCGTGTTCATTGATGATATTCTGATATATTCTAAAACTGCTGAGGAACACGCCGAGCACTTGTGCACAGTGCTGCAAATTCTGAAGGAGAGGAAGCATTATGCAAAGCTTCCCAAGTGTGACTTCTGGAAGGGGAAGGTAAAGTTTTTGGGACATGTGATACGTCGAGATGGAATAGATGTAGATCCTGCTAAGGTTGAGGCAGTAACAGAATGGGGGTGGCCTACGTCTCTAACAGAAATGAGAAGTTTCTTAGGATTAGCTGGTTATTATCAGAGGTTCATTAAAGCATTCTCACAAATTGCATTGCCGATGACCAAGTTAACTCGCAAGGATGCACCTTTCATATGGACGTCTAAATGTGAGGAAGGTTTCCAAACTTTGAAGGAGAGGCTAACTACAGAACCTGTACTTGTGTTTCCTGAACCCCATGAGCCATTTGAGGTGTATTGTGATACTTCATTAAAGGGTCTAAGGTGTGTGCCGATGCAACACCAGAATGTTGTGACTTATGCTTCACGACAGTTGAGACCACATGGATTGAATTATCTGACTCATAACCTGGAACTTGCTGTGGTTGTGTTTGCATTGAAAGTGTGGAGGTACTATCTATACAGAGTGAAGTTTCAAGTCTTCTCTAATTATAAGATCTTGAAATACCTCTTTGATAAGAAAGAACTTAATATGCACCAAAGGAGGTGGATGGAGCTACTGAAGGATTATGACTTTGAACTGAATTATCATCTGGGGAAAGCTAATGTAGTGGAGGATGCATTGAGTAGAAAATCTTTAAGCGTTGCTTGGATGATGATTAAGGAAGAGGAGTTACTGAGTAAATTTATGAATCTTAACTTGGTTGTTAGAGAGGTGTCTGGGATTGTATGCTTGAACCAGCTGCACATCTCTAGCAATTTTAAGGCTGAGATTCAGAAAGCTCAGCAGGATGATCAGGATTTGCAAAAGATGCTGCAAGTGATTTGACAGAAGAAACAAGAAGAGGTTACTCAAGATAGAGAGGAAATTTGGAGGTATAAGGATAAGATTTGTGTGCCTAATGTGGATGATTTGAGACAAGAAGTGTTTTTAGAAGCTCACAAGAGCGGATTTTCAATCCACCCTGGAATGCTTAAGATGTATCATGATTTAAAGGCAATGTTCTGGTGGCCGGGAATGAAGAGTAATGTCGCGGTACACGTCTCTAAGTGATTGACTTGTCAGAAAGTAAAAATTGAACACCAGAAGCCATTCGAAACATTACAACCTTTAGAGATTCTATAATGGAAGTGGGAAGGCATTGCCATAGATTTCGTGTTAGGCTTACCGAGGATGAGAGTAGGATTTGATGTGGTTTGGGTAATTATTGACAGATTGACAAAGTGCGCTCATTTCTTGCCTATCCGTATGACTTATTCTTTAGAGGAATTAACGAGGTTATATATTAAGGAGATCGTAAGATTGCATGGTGTGCCTATGACCATAGTGTCAGATAGAGATCCTCGTTTTACTTCACGGTTTGGGGAGCTTTTCAGAAAGCATTTGGAACCAAATTGTCCTTAAGCACAGCCTACCATCCTCAAACCGATAGTCAATCGAAGAGAACGATACAAACGCTACAGGATATGTTGAGAGCTTGTGTATTGGGCTAACCGATGAGTTGGGATTGTTATATGCCGCTAGTGGAGTTTACGTACAACAACAGTTAGTATAAGGTGGACGAGTTTATTGGGGCCTGAATTGGTATCTGAGATGACAGAACAAATTAAAAGAATTCATGCTAGATTCCTCACAGCACAAAGTCTTTAGAAAAGTTACGTGGATTAGCGGCGAAAGCCATTAGAGTTTGATGAAGGCGATCATGTGTTTCTGAGAGTTACACCAACTACGGGTATCAGAAGAGCAATAAAGACGAGAAAATTGAATCCCTGTTACATTGGTCTGTTTCAAATCCTGAAGAGGATTGGGCCAGTGGCATATCAGATGGCTTTACCGCCTCATCTTTCGAACTTGCACAATGTATTTTACGTGTCGCAGCTTCGAAAGTATGCTTCTGATGTAACTCATGTTCTTGAACCTGAGTCAGTTCAGTTGAAAGAAAATTTGACGTTTCAAGTTGCTCCGATTAGAATTGATGATGTTAGCATCAAGAAACTGCACGAGAAGGAAGTTTTGTTGGTAAAAGTGGCTTGGATTCAAGCCGGTATAAAGGAGCATACATGGGAATTGGAATCCGACATGAGGAAGGACTATCCTCACCTATTTATAGGTAATTGTCGTGAAATTTTGAGGACAAAATTTTTAATTAGGTGGGTAGGGGTAAATCTCAAATAAATAGCAACTAATTGAGTAATAAATTAATTATGAGCCAAAGAGATTAAGAAATTAAAATTTATAATTTAGGGAAGTAAAAACAATTAGAATACGAATTAAAATGCTAATCTTAAAGGTTTTGGCCCAAAATTGGACAAATGGACTAAAAGGGTTGAACCGGGCCCATGTTGGACCCAAGAACTCAAGCCCACATATATAAACACTCCCACACTTCACCAAAACTCAGAATTTCATATTGAGAGAGTGAGGGGCATGGTTAGAAGAGAGAAACAAAGTGAGGAACCCTAACTCACTATTCACCTTTAACTTCAATCACTCATAACTTTTGATTCTGAGTTTCGATTGACGAGCCGTTTATAGCCACGCGTTTGTCTCGGAATTCTCTTTGATTCTATTTAAACAAAGCCATAAGGAACTCGAAATTTCTCATCCAGTTCTTCGCTCTATTTAATTTTGCATTTTTGGTTTTGATTTTGAGAAAATCTTGAATTTTTTATGATCAAGGGAGGCCCAATTATGAGTTCTAGCGGAATTTGAAGCCAAGACTATGAGAAATAAGGTAAGAAAACCTTTCTCCATTGTTTGCACAAATTTGAGTTATCAATTTAGGTTGAATTATGTAAAATTATGTGATTAGATGTTATAGAGCTTGATTGGATTGGATTTGGGGTGAAGCAGAACTATCCCGGGGTAATTTGGTGCAAAATTGGATCTAAGGATAGCCTTGGTGTGGCTCAGAAGAAATCAAAGTGTTGGAGGAACCATTGTCTAAGAGGTACGGATTTTAGTTTCGAGTAGGCATGTTGTAAGATTATGTGAATGCCTAGGTTAATGGCCCTTATGATTGAATGATATTTGGTTGATGTTGTGTTGATTAGTTGTGATTTTGTGAATTAAGTGGTTATTGATTGGTATGAATGTGTATATACATGAGTTGAATTGTGTTATGATATTAATTGATGTTAATATTGGGCCGGAGGCCGTGATGGGGTGAGGAGTCCCCCATTTGGTAAGTGGAGGTAAATGGTGGAGTGATTATGTTGAAATTGATGCAATGATGATGATTGGTTGAGTTGGTTGTGTTATATTGTTGTATGAGTATGCGTGATAAAGGTTGGATTGAATTGATGAGGATTATTTGGTTGAGACCTTGTCTATTAGGTATTGAATGATTGTGGAATCATGAATGAGGGTTATAATGTTTGGAAATGGCATTGGTATGGTTTGGTTTGAATTGAGCTGGGATTTTGGTGAAATTGAGTAAAGGTTCAAATTTGATAAAAACCAGTTTTTAACTAACTTCGACATGCCGTAACTTGTTTCTCGGACTTTCAAATTTTGTAATCTTGTTTTAAATGAAAATTGGGTCTGAGTAGTATATGATGTTCAGAGAACGGACGAAAAATAATTTTTAATGAAAAAGTTATGCGCGTTTGAAGTTTAGGGTTAAAAACTGAATTTTGTGATTATGCAGCTGTTAGTCAAAATAAAACAAGTTTGGAATATCGAGGCAGGAACTCATTTGGTATCTTTGAAGATAATGAAGCTCATCGGAAAGGACTTATCAACAAGAGAGATAGGTTTGATCGACAGGACTCATCGAAGAAAAGTGAGGTAATCGAAATGGTGAGGAAGTTGACAAATAAAGACAATTAATGGCAGTTATGGCATTATTCAAAGCTCGGGAACAGTTACTCAAGAATTCACACACATGGAAAATAATTGATTGCTTGAAATGTCTTATAAATAGTTAAAGAATGGAAGGAAAAAATGTTGGAATTTATTTTCAGAAAATACTCTAGCACATTCACATCCCCAGTGACTTACTGAGTCTGCAAAGAGCTTTCGTTTCTGTAGAATTTCGTCTTTTAAATTTCTTGTAATATTTTCTTTTCTAAAAGTTTACTTCTTAGCAAAGTTTGTTTCGCTTTGCTTTAAGATTTCAGTATTTGTATTTGAATTCAAAGCCCTTCGACCTTGTCGAAGGCAGTTTATTAATTACTTTAAAAATTCAAAGTCATTTTCTTCATCTCACCAATTTCTTTCTTTTCTAAGTCATTTTCTTTTATATTTTCAAATATTTCCTTTGTCATTATGCTTAAGTGATAGAATCTTTGGTACACATTCGAAAACTGATACTTACAAAAGAGGAGTAGGTTTTGCTCCCAAATAATAGATATCGAACCAACCCTGATTTGAGAAAAATTTGCATAACAAATTGGCACGCCCGGTGGGATAGTTGAGTTAAAGTGTGTCAAAAGATTATTTTCAAATGATTTAGTTTATGCAACTTAGGAGTGGAAGGGTTATAAACATGGCAGATGAAGTTTCAAATACTGATGAGGGATCATCTATGAATGATAACGTCCTGATAATAGTTGCACGTTCATCCGTGAATTTAACGTCACATAAAGAGGGTAATGTTTAGAATATAGGGGTTAGATCTAGAGAAAATGTGACAACTAGTAACGTTCCTGGTGGAAATAGTGGGCATAATCCACGCCCACGAATCTTCCAAGCGACAACACAACCGCCCGTAACCGCTGGTTGGCCTACCTATGGCCTTCCTCCTGGTTATACCCCACCAATGAGTGGTTTTGTGCCTCTAATTAGATTTGGAAATGCATCTGGGGCAGTCAATAATCAGCCACCATATAATCCTGAGTTCGCTCGAGATTATCAAGTAGGGTCATCTTCGAATAGTATGAATTTGATGGCTGAATTTCGACAACATGTCGAGGAAAGTCACCATGACTTGGTGAATTTGTTAACTCAACAAATGATTACCATTTTAAACCCCATAATGACCGATCATGAAACAAAATTTAAGCAATTAGCTAGACATGTCAAAAGAATCACTCAAATTGTTGATTATGATAAGGCTGATTAACATAACATTGGGGAAAATCAAGAAGATTTGGAGTTTGCTTTCCCTGCTGCAGTATAGTTGGCAGCGGTACCCAGTGGTGTAAAAATGCCTAAAATAGTAACAAAATTTGGAGAGGAAGTTGGAGAATCGACTACTGAGTATATTACTCAATACATGGTCGAATTAGACAATTTAGCGAATGATGAAAATTTGAAAATGAAATTTTTTGCTTCTTCCTTAACGAAGAATGCTTTTACTTGGTTTTCAAATTTAAGGCCTAATTCGATTGTGACTTGGGCACAGTTGGAAAGTACTTTTCATGCTCAATTTTATAGAGGTGAATTGAATGTAACAATTACCGATTTGGTTGCTTTAAAGCATAGTGATGAAGAATCAATCGATGATTTCATGATACGCTTTAAGAATGCTCAAAGTCGTTGTTATGTTTCACTTCCTGAAAGCGAGGTGGTAAAAATGGAAACTATGGGATTGGGTTTTTATATGCGACAAAAATTGCTCAATGTACATGTACTTGATTTGGCTTATTTAGCTGAAAGGGTTCATCAGATAGAACTCCTTCAAAAAGAAAAGGAGAAGTTTAAGAATGAGAAACAATATAAGGGCAAGTCTTTTGCTCGAAAAGAAAAAGTCTCATATCTTGAAATGGAATCTTTGAATCAAGAATTTGATAATGATTTTCCTGAAGTCGATTTGGCTAAACTAAAGAAAGGCCCACCTTATAATATAGTGATTTAAAATATAAGAGTAGTAAGAAATATAGTTTCGATATTTCAAAATCGGAACAAATTTTTTATGTGTTGCTTAAGGATAAACAATTGATTTTGCCAGAAGGCAACACATTGCTTTCAATAAAAGATTTGAAAGAAAAACCTTATTGTAAATTTCATCAAGCAACTAGCCATTCAACTAATAATTTTATTCGTTTCAGGCACATGATTCAAGAAGCGATCATGGAAGGCAGACTAAAGTTCGATGATAGCAAAAAGACATGAAGGTCAATATTGATCCTTTCGATGCTAGCGCGAATTTTGTTGAGCCTCAGTTCATGGGGGTTAACATGGTTGGTTTTACTTCCTATGGATTTGATTATGCTTTGGAGGATTTCGGGGCCAATGTGCGATTAGTATACCCCGGTGTGGGTGAAGGATTGTTAGAATTTTTGCTGCAGCAAAAATTGAAAGATCAAGATGTCTCTTTGTGTCTTTGATGCAATATTGTATTCGATGCTGAGGTCGCAACAATCTCTGAGAAAGAAAGAATGAAGAAAGAGCTAGCTCATAAGAAGGAAGATTCGTCAAAGAAATCCTTCTCGAAGGATGGAAGGACAGAGTTCTTGAAATCCTCAAGGGAATTTTGCTCCTTCGATGAGTCGCTCACAAGCCTTCGGAGTTCAATGGATAAAAATCTATCAAGAGTTCTGTAATCGAGATGTGCAATATAGGCATAATCCTCAAAGGGGTCATCGAGGTTATAATCGAGGACGTTACCCCTATCCTCGAAGAAGAGCTAGAGAAAATCGGGGTGGAAGGTATGTACGTCAGGTGATACAGGAAAGACCATCGACTTCGACGAACAAGGGGGCAACTCTGTTTATTCACAGTCGAGTGGTTTTCTCTTCTGATGGGGAAACTATTCCCAAAAGGATTCCTTCCCCAATTAAGTTAGGGAAAGGCAAGGCTGTTGCTGAAATCCCGGTTGATTTTAAAGAAAAAGATGCTGACTTGGATGAGGAGTATTTTGATAAAGGAGGTGAGGAAATGGTGAGCACTATTTCTATTATACCAACCAAGTATTTGGGAGAATATGAAGGGGACTTGAGTGAAGATTATGATATGGATGACGAAGAGGCTTTTGCTTTTGTATGTGAAGATGAGTTGTGATGTTTCAAAAAGCTAACTGAAAGACAAAAATCACACCTTAGACCTCTGCACATCACTGCTTATATGATTATGATTTTTGAGCTCAGGGATGCGCGCACGCAGGGACTGTCTAGGGTTAGCTTCCAGACATGTTGAGTTTGGCTGGATAATCGACAGATAAGACTCATCGGCCATAAGGCAGACATGCATCATGTGCATTTGTATATTTTGCTTGAGTATGCATTACTTTGGTTTGCCTAATTGATTAGTCATGTTTATCTGCTATTTGTCCTACTTACTGTAATTGTATCCTATCTGTGTTTTCTTTTCCTGTCTTATGTGTCTTTGCAACTTAGAGATCCCTCATGCTGGTGGAGGTGACGCTGAGGATAGTTCCGCCAGTGAATAGGAGGTTTGGTGAGACAGAAGGTGCAGTGTTAGATTAGAATTAGAATTCCCTTAGATAGATTATCGATATTACTAGTTTAGAATAAGTTTTAAGTTTGAATCTGAGTGTAGAAGTTTTATGAATGCCTCTGACTTTTCTGGGACCTTATATATTATCTATGTGGGAACCTTTACCATACTGAGAACCTTCGGTTCTCATTTCATACATGTTGTTTTTCAGATGCAGGACGCGAAGCACCTTGTTGAGCGTGTTGGATGACTCTTTCAGAAGCGAAGATCTACTTTTATGGGATTTTTATACTATGTACTTAACTTTTATTCTCCACTGCTGTATAAAACCTGTATTTGTCCCTCCTAAAGGTTGACATGGAGAATTAGGACTTGTATCTATCTTTTGGGTTGTATATATATATATATTCTGGTTGGCCTTTGCTTCACAGGTCAAGTTTAGAACTTGATTATACTTATCAGTTGGAATTATATAGATATATATGTCTTTTGGTTTTGTATAAGCTTTCTGACTTGTCGTTTTTCGTGAGCGATGCATCTTCGATTTTGTTTTGATCGGACCATTTTCTTTCAAAGCTCCTAGCTATGCTATATTCTCCTTGTTATATATGTATGTATTTTATTTTTAAAAGTTATAGCGCTTTACCACCTTTGATTTACGTCCTAGGGGTAAAGTTCTGTGCGGTAGGGTGTTACATTGTTACTTGTTCTACTACAAGAAAAAAGGCCTATGGCCACACTTTTTTCTTGCCACGCTTTTAAGTGGTCAATGGCCACGCTTTTATGAGGGTTGCGATAGATTAGAAATTTGGCCACTTTTTTTCTTGCTACGCTTAAAAAGCGTGGCAAAAAATGTCTACGGCCACGCTTTTATGAGAGTAGCAATTGATTCGAAATTTGGCCACGCTTTTTTTTGTCACGCTTAAAAAGCGTAGCCATAGAGGGAAACATACACGCTTTTAAAGCGTGGCAACAAGGTTTTGTTATGGTAACGTTTCAAAAGCGTGGCCATTTCTTGTAACTTTTTTGGCACGCTTCAAAAGCGTGGCCAAAAGATTCCAAAAAAATTTTAATTTTTTCTTGTTATTTTTTGGCACGCTTCAAAGGCACCCTTATTCCCCATTCGACCATCCCCCTAACCCTAATTCACGCGCAGCAGCAGCGCCTCCCTCTCTCCCTCATTTTCTTCATTCGAGTCTCATTCTCCATCCTTCTCATGCAGACACGCAGGACGGCAGCAGCGGTGGTGGACTCGTCGTCGCTCTCATGGCACCTTCGCGAGTCCCGGCTACAGCGCTCTTCTCCTCCTCCTCCATCCTTCTCCCGCAGGAGCAGTGGTCGTTCTTCGCTGGCACTATCACTCTCACTCCCAATAACTCTGCGTTGGCACCCCTTCCGTGTCCCTCCATGGCTCAACCCCCGTCGCGTTGTGTCTCCCTCTCTGAAGTTATCGTGCTACCATCTCCCTCTCATTCACTCGTTGTACCTCCGTTTCCATCTCTCAACCCTCCTCCTCGCCACTCGTCAATGCCGACTGTCAGCCACGTTTAGCATTTCCAGTTTTTGGGTTTTATTTAGTTTAATGTTTCATTCTTATCCAAATGTGAAAAGGGAGATGTTCTGTTTTGTTAGTTCTTCCTTATTCTAGGGATTTGTTTAGTCTGCAATTTTTGGGTTTTATTTGGGTGAACTGAAATAAAATAATAAGGACCGGGTGAACTCAGGAAACTGAAGATGGTAAGTTTCTCTAACTATGTGCTTATGTTGTACATGAAACATGTGATAGATGCAAAATAAAGCTTGTAGTGAATAACAGAAGGGAATATCAAATCCCTATGGGCATTATCTAAATGTCAAGCATCATTTCTTTGCTCCCTGATCTTTTAGTTCCTCTTATTGGTGGTCTTTTAAATGGCTAAAAATGAAATAGTTAAGCTTCTTATCTTTTTTTTTTCTACTCTAAGTTGACATATCTTTTGATTTGCATGATTAGGCTGCAAGGGAAACTGGTGCACTTCAAGAAGCAAATGACACTTTAAGAAACGGTGGAGGAACTCACCTGGCGTCTCCAACTAGAAAAAAGTTTGCAGGTCAGAGTGTTGTTTGTTTTGCAGTTAGATATAAGTTGGTGGACTTTGTTATTTTGATATCTTTACATAATCATGCATACTGTATCTCTGGAAGAAAACTATGTTGAATTCTGCAGACCAACCTCGAAGAGTCCAAAGCACAAGAGATATCGAAACTGCAGAATTCATTACAGGAGATGCAGGGTATATTTGATGAAACCACTGCTCTGCTTGTCAAGGAGCGAGAGAATGTAAAGAAGGTTACTATCGAAGCAACTCTGGTTATCTAAGAAAAGGAGGTTATTATTGAAGACACTACAAAGATTGATGTACTAACAGTGAAAGTTGAGAGGCTAAAGGTAACCATGTTCGACATTTCAAATCTTTTACTACTCTTATAGACTAATTTGATATCATCTTATGCTCATAGTGATATACTTAAGTTCATGTACGTAGGTGCCTAATGATTATCACAACTAAGTTGTGTTGCCTGTGCCTTTATCTTTGAACAGACTTGCATGTGCCTAATTTGATAATGAGATATTAATTTTAGCTAAATAATAAATACCTTAAAATTGCTTCTTTAAACTTCTTTAACTTTCTAATATAAATTACTCATATGAATAATTTTAACAAAGGATCTACAAGAAAAACATTTTATTTAATTTATTTATTAAATTATTTTAGTACATTGTGCCACCTATTTAAGCACAAAGAGTAAGTGCTTTTCTCTATGTACCATTATACTAATATCTCTGCTTATTTGTGCTCTTTTTTGTCATCCAATTTATTAGTGTTAGTGTGTGTGTGTGTGGCTTTTCAATCCCATCATCATTCAATTATTCAAGATGATGCACAGAAATTCTCAAAGGCTCTTATTGATACTTCTCTTTTCTGGGTTTCTCTTCTTATCTTCTTTCTGCTTCTGCTGTCCCTACAACCAGTAAGACAAGCCTTCAAAGTTGTTAATGAATACTATTGTATCTGTTCTGTTTTATTATTAGTTATTATAGCAATTGGATATATTATGGAATTAATATATTTAGAGTGACAGATAATTAAAAGAGAATGGAAAAAGTAATTAATATATAGTTATTACTTGTTTTAATTTGTGTGGAGTTTAATACGATGAATGATGAGCGGATAATTTATACCCTTTTTGGCATTGTTTTTACATAGTTTTTAGTATGTTTTAGTTACTTTTTATTATATTTTTATTAGTTTTTATGCAAAAATCACATTTCTGGACTTTACTATGAGTTTGCGTGTTTTTATGTAATTTTAGGTATTTTCTGGCTGAAATTAAGGGACTTGAGCAAAAATCTGATTCAGAGGCTGAAAAAAGACTGCAAATGCTGTTGGATTCTGACCCTCCTGCACTCGAAATGGATTTTCTAGAGCTACAGAAGCCCAATTGGTGCGATCTCAATTGCGTTCAAAAGTAAACATCTTGGGCTTTCCAGCAATATATAATAGTTCATACTTTGCCCGAAATTTGATGGCCCAAACTGGCGTTCAAACGCCCACCTGAGACCCTTTTCTGGAGTAAAACGCTAGAACTGGCACCAGAACTGGAGTTAAACGCCCAAACTGGCACCCAAACTGGCGTTTTACTCCAAGGATGGCCTATGCACGTGAAAGCTTCAATGCTCAGCCCAAGCACACACCAAGTGGGTCCCAGAAGTGGATTTCTGCACTATCTGCACTTAGTTACTTATTTTTCTGTAAATCTAAGTTACTAGTTTAGTATAAATAGCACTTTTTACTATTATCTTAGAAGAGCTTTATGCCATATTTCATGTTTGGAGAGGCTGGCCATTCAGCCATGCCTAGACTATTTTCACTTATGTATTTTCTATGGTAGAGTTTCTACACCCCATAGATTAAGGTGTCGAGCTCTGCTGTTCTTCATGAATTAATGCAATTACTACTGTTTTTCTATTCAATCACGCTTGATTCTATTCTAAGATACTCACTCGTACTTCAATCTGGAGAATGATATGATTCGTGACACTCATCATTATTCTCAATTCTATGAACGCGTGCCTGACAACCACTCCCGTTCTATCTGAGCTCAACGTAGTCATTGGGCAACAGCTTGAGTGCGTATCTCTTGGGTCTCTAATACACGGACCGAGTCCGTGAGATTAGTATCTTCGTGGTAGAGGCTAGAACCAATTGGCAGCCATTCTTGAGATCCAGAAAGTCTAAACCTTGTCTGTGGTATTCCGAGTAGGATCTGGGAAGGGATGACTGTGACGAGCTTCAAACTTGCAAATGTTTGGCGCAGTAAGAGTGTGCAAAAGGACAAGGGTCCTATTCCGACGCTAGTGGGAACCGACAGATGATTAGCCGTGCGGTAGCTGTACTTTGTATTTTTCATTCGAGACGAGAAATCCGACAGTTGATCCGTGCAGAGATTGTACCTGGTATTTTTCATCCGAGAGGATCTTATAGCTTGCCATGGAAGGGAGTACACATGATTGGAAGAAGGCAATAGGAAAGCAGAGGTTCAGAAGCAACAAAGCATCTCCAAAGGCTTATCTGAAACTCCCACCAATGAATTACATAAGTACCTTTATCTTATTTTATGTTTTATTTATCTTTTAATTATCAAAACTCATAACCATTTGAATCCACCAGACTGAGATTTACAAGATGACCATAGCTTGCTTCAAGCCGACAATCTCCGTGGGATCGACCCTTACTCACGTAAGGTTTATTACTTGGACGACCCAGTGCACTTGCTGGTTATTTGTGCGGAGTTGTGAAAAGTGTGAATCACGATTTCCCACACCAAGTTTTTGGCGCCGTTGCCCTGGATTGTTCGAGTTTGGACAACTGACGGTTCATCTTGTTACTTAGATTAGGTAATTTTATTTTATGTTTAAGCTTTTTATTTTTATTTTTGAAAAATTAAAAGAAATATGTTCTTCAGAGTTTTTAAGAACGAATTCTAGAGTTTCATGAGATATGTTGAAGCTTGGCTGGCTGTTAAGCCATGTCTAATCTTTTGGACCAAGGGTTCCACTTATCTTTGCAAGAGCCTTTTGGGTTTCCGTCAATTTGGCTGTTGTATGTGATGCTCTGCTAAAGCTTGGCTGCCACTTGGCCATGTCTAATTCTTTTGGACCGAAACTTTAGACTAACATTGCATGAATCCTGGAATTCTTATTAAAAATTTTGTATCTCTTTATTTTCTTTTGCCAAAATAATTTCGAAAAATACAAAAAATTAAAAAAAAAAAACAAAAACCAAAAAAAAAATTTGTGTTTCTTGTTTGAGTCTAGTGTCAAATTTTAAGTTTGGTGTCAATTGCATGTTTTAATTTTCCTTAAATTTTCGAAAATTCATCATGTATTCTTTCTTGATCTTCAAGTTGTTCTTGATGATTTTCTTTATTTAATCTTGTGATTTTCTTGTTTTGTGTCTTTTGTTGTTTTTCATATGCATTTTCGAATTCATAGTGTCTAAACATTAAAAATTTTTAAGTTTGGTGTCTTACATGTGTTTCTTTTCTTAAAAATTTTCAAAAATATGTTCTTGATGTTCATCATGATCTTCAAAGTGTTCTTGGTGTTCATCTTGACATTCAAAGTGTTCTTGCATGCATTAGTTGTTTTGATTTCAATCTCTGATGTCTTGTGTCATTTTGTTATTTTTCTCTCTCCTCATTAAAATTTCAAAAATAAAAAATAATATCTTTCCCCTATTTTGCTCATAAATTTCGAAATTTTGGGTTGACTTAGTAAAAAATTTTCAAAATTTGGTTGTTTCTTGTTAGTCAAGTCAAAATTTCAATTTAAAACTTTTTTTCTTTTCAAATCTTTTTCAAAAATCAAATCTGTTTCATTTTTCTTTCATGTTTTCGAAAATCTCAAAATTAATTTTCTAAATCTTTTTTTTTATTTTTATTTCATAATTTTCGAATTTATTGCTAACAATTAATATTTTGATTCAAAATTTTTAAGTTGTTACTTGCCTATTAAGAAAGGATCAATCTTTAAATTCTAGAATCATATCTTTTAGTTTCTTGTTAGTCAAGTAATCAACTTTAATTTTAAAAATCAAATCTTTTTATTTTCTTTTTCAAATCTTTTTCAAAATAGATTTCAATCATATCTTTTTCAAAACTTAATTTTAAATCTTTTTTTAACTACTTATCTTTTCAAAATTGATTTTCAAATCTTTTTCAATTAACTACTTGACTTTTTGTTTTAATTTTAAAAGTTTACTATTTCTTATTTTTTTCAAAACCACCTAACTACTTTTCTCTCTCTAATTTTTGAAAACCACTAACAACTCTTTCAAAATTCTTTTTTTAACTAATTATTTTAAATTCTAATTTTGTTTTATTTCTTCTAATAAATTAGAATTCTAACTAATAATTAAAATAAAAACAAAAATATTTTTCTTTTCTTTTAAATTAAAATTTGAATACTCTCTCTAACTCTCATCTCTTTCTATTTATTTTATTTATTTACTAACACTCTTCTTCTTAAAATTCGAACCATCCCCCTCTCTCTGTGTTTGAATTCTTCTTCTCCTCCCTTCTTCATCCTATTCTTCTCTTCTTCTAATCACATAAAGAAATCTCTATACTGTGACATAGAGGATTCCTCTTCTTTTCCGTTCTCTTCTTTTTTATATGAGTAGGAACAAGGATAAGAACATTCTTGTTGAAGCTGATCCTGAACCTGAAAGGACTCTGAAGAGGAAGCTAAGAGAAGCTAAAGCACAACACTCTGGAGAGGACCTTACAGAAATTTTCGAAAAAGAAGTAGAGATGGCAGCCAAAAACAATAACAATGGTGGAGATGCAAGGAAGATGCTTGGTGACTTTACTGCACCAACTTCTGACTTCTATGGAAGAAGCATCTTAATTCCTGCAATTGGAGCAAACAACTTTGAGCTTAAGCCTCAATTAGTTTCTCTAATGCAACAAAATTACAAGTTTCATGAACTTCCATTGGAAGATCCTCATCAGTTCTTAGCTGAATTCTTGCAAATCAGTGACACTGTCAAGACCAATGGGGTTAATTTTGAGGTCTACAGACTTATACTTTTTCCCTTTGCTGTAAGAGACAGAGATAGGATATGGTTGGACTCAAAACCTAAAGAAAGCCTGAACTCTTGGAAAAAGTTAGTCAATGCTTTCTTGGCCAAATTCTTTCCACCTCAAAAGTTGAGCAAGCTTAGAGTGGAAGTCCAAACCTTCAGACATAAGGAAAGTGAATCCCTCTATGACGCTTGGGAAAGATACAAGCAATTGATCAGAAGGTGTCCTTCTGACATGCTTTCAGAATAGAGCATCTTATGTATATTCTATGATGGTCTGTCTGAATTGTCCAAGATGTCATTGGATCACTCTGCTGGTAGATCTCTTCATCTGAAGAAGATGCCTGCAGAAATCCAGGAACTCATTGAAATGGTTGCAAATAACCAGTTCATGTATACTTATGAAATAAATCCTGTGAATAATGGGATGACTCAAAAGAAAGTAGTTCTTGAGATTGATACTCTGAATGCCATATTGGCTCAGAATAAAATATTGACTCAGCAAGTCAATATGATTTCTCAGAGTCTGATTGGAATGCAAGCTGCATCCAGCAGTACTAAAGAAGCTTCCTCTGAACAAGTAGCTTATGACCCTGAGAATCCTACAATGGAAGAGGTGAATTACATGGGAGAATCCTATGGAAACACTTACAATCCTTCATGGAGGAATCATCCTAATTTCTCATGGAAGTATTAGTAGAAGCCTAATCAAGGCTTCAATAATAATAATGGTGGGAGAAATAGGTTTGGCAATAGCAAGCCTTTTCTATCATCTTCTGAGCAACAGACAGAGAATTCTAAGCAGAGCCTCTCTGACTTAGCAACCATAGTCTCTGATCTATCTAAGACCACTCTCAGTTTCTTGACTGAAACAAGGTCCTCCATTAGAAATTTGGAGGCACAAGTGGGTCAACTGAGTAAAATAGTTACTGAAATCCCTCCGAGTACTCTCCCAAGCAATACAAAAGAGAATCCAAAAAGAAAGTGCAAGGCCATCAATATAACCAACATGGCTGAACCTATAGAGGAGGAAGAGGCAGTGATTTCCAGTGAGGAAGACCTCAATGGACGTCCACTAACCCCTAAGGAGTTCCCCATTGTGGAACCAAAGGAATCTGAGGCTCATATAGAGACCATAGAGATTCCCCTGAACTTACTGTTGCCATTCATGAGTACTGATGAGTATTCTTCCTCTGAAGAGGATGAAGATATTATTGAAAAGCAAGTTGCTCAGTATCTAGGAGCAATCATGAAGCTGAATGCCAAGTTATTTGGTAATGAGACTTGGGAGGATGAACCTCCATTTCTCATCAATGAACTAAATACCTTGGTTCAACAGAAATTACCTCTGAAGAAACCGGATCCCAAAAAGTTCTTAATACCTTGCATCATAGGCACCATGACCTTTAAGAAGGCTCTGTGTGACCTTGGTTCAAGTATAAACCTCATGCCACTCTCTGTAATGGAGAAACTAGGGATCTTTGAGGTACAATCTGCAAGAATCTCACTAAAGATGCCAGACAATTTAAGGAAACAGGCTTATGGACTTGTAGAGGATGTCTTAGTGAAGGTTGAAGGCTTTTACATCCCTGCTGATTTCATAATCCTAGACACTGGGAAGGAAGAGGATGAATCCATCATCCTTGGAAGACCCTTCCTAGCCACAACAAGAGCTGTGATTGATGTGGACAGTGGAGAGCTAGTCCTTCAATTGAATGAGGACTACCTTGTGTTTAAGGCTCAAAGATCTTCTTCTATAACCATAGAGAGGAAGCATGAAAGGCTTCTCTCAATACAGAGTCAAACAGAGCCCTCACACTCAACTTTTAAGTTTGGTGTTGGGAGGCCACCATCAAGCTCTGAGTCTCTGTGAAGCTCTCTAAGAGCTCACTGTCAAGCTATTGACATTAAAGAAGCGCTTATTGGGAGGCAACCCAATGTTAATTAATTATATTTATTTATATTCCATTGTCATTTTATGTTTTTTTAGGTTGATGATCATGTGAAGTCATAAAAACAACTGCAGAATTAAAGCAAAAATAAAAAATAGCATAAAAAACAGCACACCCTGGAGGACAGGCTTACTGGCATTTAAACGCCAGTAAGGATAGCAGAATGGGCGTTTAACGCCCATCCTGGCAGCATTTTGGGCGTTTAACGCCCAGCCTAGCAGCATTCTGAGCATTAAATGCCAGAATGGGAAGCACTCTAGGCGTTTAATGCCAGAAAATGGTGTCTGGCGTCTGGCTGGCATTAAACGCCAGAAATGGCAGACAGACTGGCGTTTAACGCCAGAAAAGAGTGTCTGGCTGGCGTTAAACGCCAGAAAGGGGTAGCAGACTGGCGTTTAATGCCAGGAAAGGTAGCAAAGCTGGCTTTTAACGCCAGAATTGGCACACTGAGGGTGTTTGAACGCCAGAATGGTGCAGGGAGCAGAATTTCTTGACACCTCAGGATCTGTGGACCCCACAGGATCCCCACCTACCCCAACTCTTCTTCTCTCCTCTTCACACCTTTCCATAACACTCTTCCCCAAATACCCTTGACCAATCACCAAATTTAAATCCCCCCACCCCCAAACCCACCCCTTCATGACCGAATTTCCTCTCTCTCTTACCCTATAAATACCCCTACTTACAACCTTCAATTTCACACTTCATACACACTTAATCCCCCTTGGCCGAACCACTCACCGCCCTCCATCTCCTCCATTTCTTCTTCTTCTACTCCTTTCTTTTTTCTTTTGCTCGAGGACGAGCAAAACTTCTAAGTTTGGTGTGGGAAAAGCTCTGCTTTTTATTTTTTCATAACCATCAATGGCACCTAAGACTGGAGAAACCTCTAGAAAGAGGAAATGAAAGGCAATTGCTTCCACCTCTGAGTCATGGGAGATGGAGAAATTCATCTCAAAGGTCCATCAAGACCACTTCTATGAAGTTGTGGCCAAGAAAAAGGTGATCCCCGAGGTCCCCTTCATGCTAAAAAAGAGTGAATATCCGGAGATCCGACGTGAGATTCGAAGAAGAGGTTGGGAAGCTCTCACCAACCCAATCCAACAAGTCGGAATCTTAATGGTTCAAGAGTTCTATGCCAATGCATGGATCACTAAGAACCATGATCAAAGTATGAACCCGAACCCAAAGAATTGCCTCACAATAGTTCAGGGGAATTACTTGGTTTTCAGTCCGGAAAATGTGAGGTTGGCATTTAACTTGCCAATGATGCAAGGAGATCCTCACCCTTTCACTAGAAGGGTCAACTTTGATCAAAGATTGGACCAAGTCCTTAGGGACATTTGTGTGGAAGGAGCTCAATGGAAGAGAGACTCAAGAGGCAAGCCGGTTCAATTAAGAAGGCTTGACCTCAAGCCTGTGGCTAGAGGATGGTTAGAGTTCATCCAACGCTCTATCATTCCTACTAGCAACAGGTCTAAAGTTACAATAGACCGGGCTATCATGATCCATAGTATCATGAATGGAGATGAAGTAGAAGTTCATGAAATCATACCTCTAGAACTCTACAAGGTGGCAGACAAGCCCTCCACTTTGGCAAGGTTAGCCTTCCCTCATCTCATATGTAACCTATGCAATTCAGCTGGAATTGTCATAGAGGAAGACATCCTCATTGAAGGAGACAAACCCATCACTAAGAAGAGGATGGAGCAAACAAGAGAGCCCACTCATGGACCTCAACAAGAGCATGAGGAAATTCCTCATCAAGAAATCCCTGAGATGCTTCAAGGGATGCACTTTCCTCTACAAAACTATTGGGAGCAAATCAACACCTCCTTAGGTGAATTGAGTTCCGACATGGGACAACTAAGGATGGAGCATCAAGAGCACTCCATTATCCTCAATGAAATCGGAGAGGACCAAAAGGCCATGAGGGAGGAGCAACAAAGGCAAGGAAGAGACATAGCGGAGCTCAAGCACTCCATAAGATCTTCAAGAGGAAGAACTAGCCGCCATCACTAAGGTGCACCCGTTCTTTAATTTCCTTGTTTTTATTTTTATTTTTCTGTTTTTCGAATTATATGCTTTATGTTTTGTCTATGTTTTTGTCTTTATTACATGATCATTAGTGTTTAAGTGTCTATGTCTTAAAGCTATGAATGTCCTATGAATCCATCACCTTTCTTAAAATGAAAAATGCTTTTATTTGCAAAAGAACAAGAAGTAAATGAATTTTGAATTTTATCTTGAAATTAGTTTAATTATTTTGATGTGGTGGCAATACTTTTTGTTTTCTGAATGAATGCTTGAACAGTGCATATTTTTGAATTTGTTGTTCATGAATGTTAAAATTGTTGGCTCTTGAAATAATAATGAAAAAGGAGAAATGTTATTGATAATCTGAAAAATCATAAAATTGATTCTTGAAGCAAGAAAAAGCAGTGAAAAGCAAAGCTTGCGAAAAATAAAGAAGAAAAGAAAGAAAAAGAAAAAGCAAGAAGAAAAAGCCAATAACCCTTTAAACCAAAAGGCAAGGGTAAAGAGGATCCAAGGCTTTGAGCATTAATGGATAAGAGGGCCCAAAGGAATAAAATCTTGGCCTAAACGGCTAAATCAAGCTGTCCCTAACCATGTGCTTGTGGCGTGAAGGTGTCAAGTGAAAAGCTTGACACTAAGCGGTTAAAGTCGTGGTCCAAAGCAAAAAGAGTGTGCTTAAGAGCTCTGGAAACCTCTAACTGGGGACTCTAGCAAAGCTGAGTCACAATCTGAAAAGGTTCACCCAGTTATGTGTCTGTGGCATTTATGTATCCGGTGGTAATACTGGAAAACAAAATGCTTAGGGTCACGGCCAAGACTCATAAAGTAGCTGTGTTCAAGAATCAACATACTGAACTAGGAAAATCAATAACACTATCTTAATTCTAAGTTCCTATGGATGCCAATCGTTCTGAACTTCAAAGGATAAAGTGAGATGCCAAAACTGTTCCGAAGCAAAAAGGCTACAAGTCCCGCTCATCTAATCAAAACTAATCTTCGATGATAAGTTTGGAATTTATTGTATTTTCTCTTCTTTTTATCCTAATTTGTTTTTAGTTGCTTGGGGATAAGCAACAATTTAAGTTTGGTGTTGTGATGAGCGGATAATTTATACCCTTTTGACATTGTTTTTACATAGTTTTTAGTATGTTTTAGTTACTTTTTATTATATTTTTATTAGTTTTTATGCAAAAATCACATTTCTGAACTTTACTATGAGTTTGTGTATTTTTCTATAATTTCAGATATTTTCTGGCTAAAATTGAGGGACCTGAGAAAAAATCTGATTCAGAGGCTGAAAAAGGACTGCATATGTTGTTGGATTCTGACCCTCCTGCACTCGAAATGGATTTTCTGGAGCTACAGAAGCTCGATTGGCACGCTCTCAATTGCGTTGGAAATTAGACATCTTGGGCTTTCCAGCAATATATAATAGTCCATACTTTGCCCGAGATTTGATGGCCCAAACTGGCGTTCAAACGCCCACCTGAGACCCTTTTCTGGAGTAAAACGCTAGAACTGGCACCAGAACTGGAGTTAAACGCCCAAACTGGCACCCAAACTGGCGTTTTACTCCAAAGATGGCCTATGCACGTGAAAGCTTCAATGCTCAGCCCAAGAAGTTGTTCAAGAAGTTGAGTAGCTCAATTATTCATGATGGACTTATTCACAAGGTACTTGCAGTAATTTCTGCATTGTCTGGATCTATTTTTCAAGTTTGTTCATGAGAATTTTCTATTTTTGGAAGTTCATTTTTAACTACTTGTCTGCTCGATATTTTATTCATTAAACTAGTGCACTATTCTAATTTGTTCTTTTTAGCAAAATCCTTTAAGGATTTCAATGCAACTTTTCCCTCTTTATTAAATTTAAGGACTACTGTGCATGACGTTTACAATTTAAAACACAAAAATGAAGGTTACTTTAATCCATTGATGTCAAGAATTAGTATGAAATTTCACACCTTTGTATCAAGTTGTTTCCAATGAGGTTTAACACGGTAGAAAATCTTATAGGTTCTTTATAAGTGCTTTTTAAGGCCGCTGTACCTTGGCCTTATTGGAATGCCCGAAGCAAACTTTTGTGTTTTGATATGAAAAATAATACAGTTCTTGTGAATTCAGCACTAACGTCGTTTTCATTTCTCTTTACCTCTCCCAATCCCCACCTTCTCTTAAATATGGTTTTTTGCTCTTAGTCTTATCTCGAACTGATACTTTTTGACGAATGTAACCCTTGAACTAAACCGATAACATGAAATCCTTTTGCCACTTTGTATCTGAGAAAAACTCTTTGAAAGATGTGTTTTCTTTTCTTTTCTTTTCTGAGTTTTATATTTGACTTGTCTAATCTGGGCCCTTTTGATTTATGACCTTTCCTAGGTGTGTGATCTCTTTGGATTCCATTCTTATTTATGGAAAGTTGACCCCTTTTGTTGTTTTCTGCTGTGGCTACCGAAGGTGCCGAAAATGGAGACGTCGAAGAAAACCATGCATATGAGGGTTATGAAAATTACTCGGGGTGATGACATTTTGTATTATTTAAAGAATTTCATTTTTGTTGTTAGTTTTTTTTTTCAAAGATAGTAGGTTATATTTCATTAATTATTGAAAAATGAAATACAAAGATATCCAAAAGCAGGACAGCATAATAAAAGGTGGGAATTTTCCAAAAACACTACACTGAAGGTATTCATCCAACAGTGCGTGGTCGAAAAATGAAAAAAATCTTAAAGAAGAAAGAATGATAAACCAAATTGAATGAAACTAAAAGTTTGTCTCATGGAGAAGATGACCTAAACTGGGAGTTCTTTGGATTTCACGGAAAAACTTGACAGAGCTTGCTAGAATGGCAGACGGCATTGAAGTAGAACCTTCAAAAATCAACTGCTTGCGAGCTTTCCAGCAGTTCCAGCAAATGATGGCAAGCAATTGAGGATTATGGTCAACATTCTTCAACGGATTAAGCATCTCTGTTGATGCAGTCCACCATGTCCAAAAATTGTTAGGACTCTGAGGGGGAAGACAGTCACGAAGATAACTCTGAGACCATACATCTTTAATTCTAGAGCAATTGATCAAATAATGAGTGACTGTTTATATTGCTTCATGACAGCAGGGGCATATTGGTGATATAGATGGGATGCGGTGATGAATCTGAGCAAGCACCGGAAGCTGGCCATGGAGAGCTTTCTAGATAAATAGCTTAATTTTGTGAGGCAAGTTCAACTTCCATAGATCAATCCACGGCTTTTTCTGCTGCATATAATTAGGGCAAAGCTCCAGAGGTGGATGGTAAAATAAATAGCCAATTATGTAACCTGAAGCTGTATCATATTGCTTGGATTTGTTCAAATCCCATTGCAATTTGTCCCTACTCTGCTAAATTTTAACTGACAAAATCTTGTTTGCAACGTCTTGGAAAAATAATTCTTGAATGAGATTCTTATTCCAATTCCTATCTTTAGTAATTAGATCTTTAACTCTTGGAACTAACTCAGAAATAGCCTATCTATTTGGCATGTCAGAAATCATTAAAGGATATGGAGGAGGCAGCCAAGGATCCTCAAAGGTTCGGATATTCTCTCCAGTACCCACAGTCCAATTAAGACCTTTTTCAACAATCTTTCGGCCTTCCAGTATGCTCCTCTATCCCCAAGAAGGTAAGACTTCGATTTCTTCCGTTATAACATTACCATTGCTAAAGTATTTACCTCTTAGAATTTTGGATAATAGGGAAGTAGGCTGTGTTACGAGTCGCCAAAATTGTTTGCCTAAAAGCGCTAAATTTTGGATTCTGAGATCTTTAAATCCAAGGCCTCCTTCTCTTCGTAGGCGAGTCATAGTGTCCCAGCTAATCCAAGCCATCCGCCTTTCAGAACCTTTTCGTCCCCACCAAAACTAAGAAAGTAGAGAGTGAATTTCCGAAATTAAACCATCAGGCAACTTGAAGCAAGACAATGTATAAATAGGAATAGCATCTCCCACTGCCTTAAGCAATACAGGTCTACCACCTGACGATAGAAGATTGCGCTTCCACCCTTGGATTCTTTTCCGAACCTTCTCTTTGATCATACTAAAAGAAGCCTTTTTCGATTTAAAGACTGTAGAAGACAAACCAAGGTATTTATCTTGATCCCTAATATGATTAATATTCATAGAGTTAGCCAGTAGTGTACGAGTAGTGGAGGGAGTATTGTAGCTAAAGAATACAGCAGATTATTAAGATTTACCCTCTAGGCACTGATGCTTTCATACGAATTTAAGAAATACAGGACGATTAAACATGCTTCAGGATTAGCCTTACAGAATAAGATGGAATCATCAGCAAAGAGGAGGTGGTTGACCTTGGGACATCATCTATGTATCTGAAGACCCTGAATTAGTCTGTTTTGTTCTACCTTATATAGCAAGAAGGAGAGACATTCTGCACAGAAAAGAAAAAGATAGGGAGATAGAGGATCTCCTTGTCAAATACCTCTATTTGGTTTGAAGAAACCATACGATTGTCCTTCCATAATAACAGAATAAGAAACAGTTGTCCTTCTAGTATTCTCCTTTTCATTTTTGTTGTTAGTTGGGACAAGCATAGAATTCATTACATATAATGTGACTTGTAATTTTAAACTGTTGAATTCTTTCTGTTCTTTTACCATATAAAAAGAGTTTTGAACTCGAGATTTATTTTGTATTTGAGTAAATGTATAAAACAATTATAGAAAAAATGTCACTATTCACTATTTGTCTTGTAATAAAAATTGCATACTAAAAAGGACCGAAAATTTGTATTGTGCAGTGATAAAGGTAAAGTAAAAAAAATGATATTTTTTTTTATTCGATAAGGCTATCGCCACGCTTTTAAAGCGTGGCTGTATCATGCTATCGCCATGCTTTTTAAAGCGTGGCCGTATCTTGCTATTGCCACGCTTTGAAAGCGTGGCCGTATCTCTCACATACGGCCACGCTTTTTAAGAGCGACAATCTGTAAAAGCGTGGCAAAAAATAAAGCGTGGCAATAGGTCACCAAAAGTGTGGCAATAGAACAACCGCCACGCTAGCAACTGTGATCCTTTCAAAAGCGTGCTGGTAACTCATAAAGCATTGCGAAAAGCAAAGTGTGGCAATAGAGCTGTTTTCTTGTAGATCTTGCTCTCATCGCAGAATAAGTTATGAGAGATAAAATCTATTTAAGGTAAAGTAATATGAATATGTAAAATTTATGGAGTTAAAATGTAATTTTTAGAAAATAAAAATAGAATATGTCACCAAAGAATGAATTAAATTAAAAACTAATAAAAATAAATTTTAAAAACTATTTTATATATTTTAAAATATAAAAAATTAAAATATTTAATTTTAAAAATCCTTAAAACTTATTTGGACAATTACTCAAAATTTAAAGATGCAAGCATAAAGTAAAACAGTACTGGGGTGACACTGACTCTGTTACCAAATAAAGGATGAAAACTGTAAAAGAAAGAAAGAAAGAATTGGGATGGTGCATGCATGGCATGGCATGCCCCCATTAACTACTAGACTGCAAGCAACAGCATCCCTAAGGCCTAGGGGAGAGGGTCATGAGAATCCTATGTCTAATATATATTTCCTTCATTTAAAGCATACAGAATATAGACACAATGATTTGGGTCTTTACCTAAGGTCAAAGGTAAGTTTGGTTATTGGCTTTGACAACTGTTTCATGCATTCCACTGCTTCTTCACAAACAGAATGATAATATTAATACCATCACAATCATCAGCCTCATGCCATGTGTTCCTACTATATTTGATTGTGTGTTAGTTATTTGCTTACTTGTTACGCAACAGATATTACATGAGTCTAACATTTAATTCCATGAGAACAAAGTCAAATATTAACCGTCTATATCCATCCATCCCACTCCACCGCTTCCAAATTCCAATTACCATTCGCCGTTGGCCGGCCTAACTTGCGGTTGACCACTCACTGCTCACCCGTCACCTATACAGGTTTGTCAAGGGTCTTTTTTAAAAGGAAAAAAAAAATATAGTTTTTTATTTTTTTAAAATATAAAAATTTATTTTTTATGGCAAATAAAATAAAAAATTTGTTTATTTAATTTTTTTTTATTTCTCTAAATACTGATATAATAGGTAAAATAATGTGACATTTTAGTTATATTAATGTTTGAACTTATAACATTAGTATTAGTATTAATTTGAGACTAAAATTATAAAGTGATCTCTAAGATTGATACCCCATCCTAAAATCGTTTTCAATATGTCAATTCCATATAAAAACGTGAGATTGACTAATGTGATTTAGGTTAGTTTTTCACTTAATTTCCGTTAACGACTTACTGATTTAGTTTGATAACATGGACCATTATTAATAGCACGTGTCACACTATAATTTAATCATGTATAATGATACGATGATGGGTTAATCTAGGGGTATTTATGGGTAAGATGAAAACGAATCTGATGTGACCTAAATTTGACTCGAAATATATATCGAGCCTATTTGTTAGATCCAAACTCGGTCCTAAACCCAATGAAACTTACACATTTTTGGGCCACGATTATATCGGGTAAAATCTGGGTAAAAATCGAGCCGTTAACATTACCTTCTTATAAGTTAGCATGTAAAAATATTCAAATTTACAAGACTTCAACCATTATTTGACATGAAAAAATATAACAAAAACCAATATTCCCTAAAATTAAAGCATAACCACAATTAATACTAATATTGTCTAATAACGCCAAATATTTAGATCAATACAAATAATACAATATTATGCATTAGTCTAAAGTCTTATGCATTTTAAATATAAAATATTAACTTATAGTCTTATAATGACTAATAACACAAAATATTAAGGTTTATAATACTTAAATTCCACATAAGAATAGCCATCATCCATCACTAATAACACAAAATATTAATTGTGTATGATGACCGGGCCGAATTCAGGTGACCCGAACTATGGCACGGATCCGACCCGAAATAATGACCGGATCTATTTTTGAGACCCTTACCCGACCCTAGACCCGATGAAATCACACCAAATTAACCCCTAAAAAATTCAGAATCGGATTGAGTCTTAAGGCCGAGTCGGGCCATGAACACCCTAGGTCAATCAGTGACATATCATATGCTGATGAAAATAATAGTATCATATATCATAATATTGTTTATTTGTCTACGTATCTATTTGGTATCATGTGTCATAACATAATTTATCCATGTATTATCTAAAATATCATAATTGTAGATACATCAAATTAATTCCTATTCATAATATTGTTTATTTGTCTACGTATCTATTTGGTATCATGTGTCATAACATAATTTATCCATGTATTATCTAAAATATCATAATTGTAGATACATCAAATTAATTCCTATTCTTAAAATTGAATGTGTAAAATTTATTAATATTTAATTATCTTAAAAGAAATTTGTATGATTAAAATAATAAACTTAAAAATATTTATAAAAATACTTGTATTTAAACAAGTGAGTAAATAGAAAAAAAATGATTGTATTTAAAAAATATTGAGAATTTTAAATTTAAAAATAAAAGAATTGGTGAAGATTTAATTTGGTTCACGTTATTCAATAATTGTAATAAAATGAGAGACTTTTTATTAGTGTAAACTTACAATGATGATATATCAGATGACACGTGGATAAATTATGATGCAACATATCACACTAAACTAATACATGAGTAACTATTATTGTAATATAGTATATAAAAAGCTACTATTCGCGTCAATATGTCACATGTTATTGATTCATTTGTCATCACATCATTATATATACTCAAATTATGATGTGACATATGTTATTAATAGTTTATGTCATCAAGGCACATAAGAAAGTTGTTAATGAATGGGTCGGACCAATGCAAATCACAACAACCAAATTCAAAGATATTTTTTATGCAATTAAAGTCTCGAAAATAATTTTAATGTACCACACCAATTTTAATGACTACTTTAGAGTTTTAGTCTTTAATTTGATATATTAATATTTAATGGAATAAAGTAACAACTAACAATTAAAGTAGACAAATTTTAAGTTTATTAAACTAATACTAAAACTATAAAAAATTATAGGGATCAAAATTAAAAAGTAAAAAATTTTATTAAGACTAAAAATTTATTTATATAAAAATAGAGTTTCGCAAAATAAATTCACTAATTAAACAACATATTCGAAAAAGATATTTTCAGAAATAATATTCTTAAGATCTTATTCTAGCATAAAACCCTAGCACATATCACGATTTAGTATGTGTAAAGGAATGCTGAAACCCAAGGCATTCCCATGATTTAGGATAAAGGAAATATGATAAAATCATGTTATAAAGGCACGACTTAGCATTTGATTTCAAGAAAGAAAACAACCACAAGCACGAGAAAAGGAGAAAAAGGGTGTTCAAGGGAACAGAAATGAAAACAAAGTGATCTATAGATCAATTGTACTGGTTAAATGGTATTGTTCATGTAGCGGAATTCATAAACCAAGGCCAGTCGAGTAAATAATGTTTTGTTACATTCATTAGATTTATAGAACAGATTATATTATACTACGTTGATAATGGTGCTTTTGGCTTAAGGATATGTTAGATTATTAGTATAGTATATATGATTGGTTGAGATTATAGCTTAGGTTGAGAGATATATAATTGTAACCAACATAAATTGTGTGAATGCACACATGCAAAATTCATGTAAGTAAATAGACTAATGTGAATAAACTATTTAAATATTTTATAGATGTAAAAGCTTTAAATGTAAAATTTAAATTTTTTTTCGGTAGCCTACTAGTTAATTTACTAGTGTGAGAAGGCGATAAAAAATTCCTTTATACGATCACATCATCTGTTACCTTTAGACAGTACGATTATACCATGTCATTGGCCTTCATGAGCATTGATTTGAGCTCAACGAGGTTTTTACTAGTGCATTCATTGAATGATGGCTCATAGAGATGCATACTTTTCACATGTCACGTGGAGATAGTCACATTATAGGAGGTTGCATATTAGTTTAGTCTTCTAATATATGGTAACTGGTATGACTAAGGCTGTGGGTGATTGCATTTCAGCCTTTCAATAGTTGTTGTATGGCAAAAAGCCATCATGGATTTGTTTTCATGAGTTATTATTTGCTAAACTTTCTCCTGACATATATCAACAAGTATATTATTATTCATTTTTTTTTATTTTTAGCGAGGATTGCCAAGATTCTATGAAGCTAGCTACCAAAAAGTAGAGAATAGCAAGAAAAGAAGAATGAACGATTCACAAAACAAAAATTGAAAGAATACATTGACTTCTCAAAACTTAGAAACAAAGCAAGTTTACCTTATATAGTACTGAATCATAACAGAAAACTAACAAACTAATCTCCACTCGTTACTACTTACTAATTATGTTTCTCAATTACTCTTTTAGCACTAATAACGTTAATATCCTCAACACCCCCATTTAAACTTAGCACTAAGTTTGTGTCGAAGCCTTTCAAATGTGGAGGACGAAAGCGATTTAGTCAGAATAATGTCAGCCAGTTGTTCTATCCCCATAATATGAACTTCATGCAGCCTATTGCCATTGACTGATTCACGAACGAATTGTATGTCAAGTTGAAAGTGATTGTTCTTGTCATGGAGGACAGGATTCGCAGTGAGCATCACTGTGCTCATGTTATCACAAAAAATAATCGCACTGTTTGAAGATTCACTTGTAATTCTTCTAAGAGGTTCCTGACCCATATCATCTCTGCTTGGCATGAGGCTAGGCTCCTGAATTCAGCTTCCGTGGAAGACTTGCTGATGGTGAGTTACTTCCTGCAAGACCCTAACACCAAGTTAGGACCAAGAAAAACACAAAATCTAGACATTGTCCTACAATCTTCTAAGTCTGACGCCAAGTCAGCATCAGAAAATCCATATAAACACAAGTCTGAGCTTTTATGAAAAATTAATCCCATCTCCTTCGTCCCTTATAGATAACGAAGCAACTTCTTTACTGCCTTCCAGTGGGACACAAGTGGCTTATATACTGACTGACTTTGCTAACAGTAAAGGACAGATCAGGTCTTGAAATAGTCACATAATGAAGGCTCTCAACAATCGATCTGTA
>NC_029788.2:95020968-95031853 GCF_000816755.2 Arachis ipaensis
TGCAAATGTCAATAGTAAAGAAGAGATCATTGGGGTTGGCATAGCACTTGCCTCCCCCATTCCTAATTTTGATAAAAGATAACTAATGTATTTGGTTTGAGATAAGTGTAGTTGACCAGTAATAGTTTTCTGAATTTCTACACTTAAGAAATAATTAACATCACCTAAAGTTTTGAGTTGGGGGAAGAAGACTATGCTGCAGTATTTGTTGATGGTGGATGTAGCAAAAGTGGATGAGTCGACCATGGATTATATACCTAAAACTCTTGATACCATGTCAAGATTCTATGAAGCTAGCTACAGAAAGTAGAGAACAGCAAGAAAAAAAGAATGAATGATTTACAAAATTAAAACTGAAAGAATACGTTGACTTCTCAAAACTTAGAAACAAGGCAAGGTTGCCTTATATATATAGTATTGAACCATAACAAAAAACTAATAAACTAATCTCCACTCGTTACTACTACCTAATGATCGATGTGTTGGAAAATAAAAGAACAAGGCACACACACTTACGAAGAATATAAAATGAAGAGAAATGTATTGAATATATTTATGTGTTGTTATTTATGAAATATTACATATGTATTTATACTTTTTTTTATATCTAAACTTAATACATCCTAATAAATAAATAGTTTAAATTAAAACTAAATATAGACAATTTATTCAAACTGTAGTTTCTATTCATTCTTAAATTCTAACCATCAAGTTTATTTTTAACATTCTCCCTTAAACTTGATAATTTTCCAACTCCAATCATAATCCTTAACTTTTGAAAAGCATCATATTTCAGAGGTTTTGTGAAAATGTCAGCAACTTGATAAAATGATTTCACATACTCAACCTCCACATGCATGTTCTCAATACATTGTCGAATGAAATGATACTTTGTTTCTATGTGCTTGCTTCTGTCGTGAAACACTGGATTCTTTACTAGGGCAATCGCTGATTTATTGTCCATAATGGTCTTGGTGGATTCAGCTTGCTCAAAATGAATTCTTTCAGTAGTATCTTCAGCCAAATTACATGACATGCATAGGCAGTGGCAGCAACATATTCATCTTCACAAGTTGAAAGAGTGACTATAGGTTGTTTCTTTGAACACCAAAAAATTGTATTATTTTCTAAAAATAAAACAAAGCCAGTAGTACTCTTCCTGTCGTCAATAACTCCAGCATAATCACTATCACAATAGCCCATTAATTTGAATTTATCTGAAGCTGAATAAAACATGCCATACTCAAGAGTGCCTTTAAGATAGCGAAGAATTCTCTTGGCTGCCTTCATATGGATTTCTGTTGGATTCTCCATGTAACGACTAACTAACCCAACTGAAAATAAAATGTCAGGTCTGGTACAGGTCAAATACCATAAACTCCCCACGAGACTTCTGAATAATGTTTGATCAACTTTTCTTACACCATCTTCCTCTTTGAAAAGTTTGACTCCATACTCCATAGGTGTATTGGAAGGATTGCAATCTAGCATATTAAGTTTCTTCAATAGCTCTCTTGCATAAGCCTGTTGTGAGATGAAAACTCCATCCTCTATTTGTTTCACTTCAATTCCCAGATAATAAGACATTAGTCCCATATCACTCATCTCAAATTCTTGAGCCATTACCTTCTTAAATTCTTCAAACATTATTTGATTATTTCCTGTGAATATAAGGTCATCCACATAGACACAAACAAATAATAAATTTCCTCTTTCCTCTTTCACATAGAGTGCATATTCATGAATGCACCTAGTGAAACCATTATCTTGAAAATACATATCAAGACGATCATTCCAAGCTCTTGGAGCTTGCTTCAGTCCATATAAGGCCTTTTTAAGCCTTAAAACTTTATCTTCACAACCCTCAACAACAAAACCCAAAGGTTGTTCAATATAAACTTCTTCCAAAAGATTACCGTTCAAAAAAAGTAGACTTTACATCTATTTGGTGGATTTTTCAGTTGTTCTGTGCTACAAGTGACAACAATAACCTTATCGTCTCCAAGCGAGTAACTGGAGCAAACACCTGATCATAATCTATTCCTTGCTTCTGCTTATACCCTTTTACAACGAGTCTTGCCTTATACCTTTTTACATCACCTTTAGAGTTTTTCTTAACTCTGTATACCCATTTGACTCCAATAGCCTGATGATCATTTGGAAGTGATGAAAGTTTTCAAGTGTTGTTCTTCTCAATTGCTTGAATTTCTTCTTCCATAGCTTGTATCCATTTCTCATCTTTGACAGTTTCTTTAAAACTTAAAGACTCATCATTGGAGAGTAAACACAATAAATTTTCATCATCTAGCTTTTCTGTTTGCTTATAGAGATCAGGGAGACTTTGATATCTATGAGCGCCTTCGCTTGAACTAGAGGATGGAGAACACGATGATGATGCTAGTAGGGTTAATGCTGGTGTTGAAGGATCGATTTTGCCTTGCACTTCTTGCATCGGGGCTTCTTTTCCTCAAAGTAAGGCAAAAAATCATAAGTGACTTCATTTTGTGTACTCCAGTCCCACTTTGTATTTTCTTCAAACTCAACATCTCTACTTATTATTACTTTATTATTGATGGGATTGAAAAATTTGTAGCCTTTAGCATTCACTTCATAACCAATAAATACAAACTTTTGGCTCCTATCATCAAGCTTCGATCTTTCTTGCTCAGGAATTTGGAAATATGCAATAGATCCAAATACCCTTAAATGTGATACATTAGGCTTCAAACCACTCCATGCTTCTTGAGGTGTTATATCTCTCAAACTCTTGGTAGGTGAGCGGTTTGAGAGATAAACTGCACATGCAACTGCTTCTCCCCATAACTCTTTTGGTAATGACTTACTTTTTAACATCGTTCTTGCATTATTTAGAATTGTCCTATTCTTTCTTTCAGCAACCCCATTTTGTTGAGACGATCTAGGAACAGTTAGGGGACGTCGAATACTATGATTTTCACAAAACATCTTGAATTCATTTGAAGTGAATTCTCCACCTCTGTCAGTTCTGAGAGCTTTTATCTCATAGCCACCTTCTTTTTCAACGAGGGTTTAAACTTCTTGAATGATTCAAATGCTTCGCTCTTTTGCTTCAAGAAATAAACCCATGTTTTTCTTGAATAATCATCAATGAAAAGCAAAAAATAGGCGCTCTTACCAAGTGACAAAGGCTTGATAGGTCCACAAATATCCGCGTGGATAAGCTGAAGCAGCTTGGTAGCTCTTGATTTGGACTGCTTTGGAAAACTCTTTCTTGAATGTTTTCCAAGTAAGCAAGCTTCACATAACTGATAAGGATGATCAATTGTTGGAATTCCTTTTACCATCTTTTTTGTTCCCAATTCTTTGAGCTCACCATAATTTAAATGTCCATATCTCATATGCCAAATCCATGGTGGATCTTCAATACATGACTTCAAACATATAGCTCCACCAGTTCTCATGTTTAACAAGAACATACGATTTCTTGTCATAGAAACCTTAGCAATAAGATCTCCATTTTTATCTCTAAGCCAAAGATAGCGATCTTCCATGACTATCTTGCAACCATTCTCCATAAGTTGCCCAATACTCAAGATATTATTCTTCATCTTTGGAATGTAATAAACATTGGTAAGAATCTTATGACTTCCATTCTTCAGCTCGAATAGAATCGTCCCTTTGCCATTGATCTCTACTTTTGATTCATCACCAAAACGCACGTGTCCTTTTACGTTGGTGTCAAGTGCTACAAATTTACTCCTATCACCTGTCATATGGTTGCTAGCTCCATTGTCAAGATACCACATACTATCTTCAGAATTTTGATCTTCCTTGAGCGTAAGGAATAATGTTGGTTCTTCAACATCTTCACTGTGCGCAACAAGTTTATTTTCTTCTTCTTTGGATGTCTAACACTCCCAAAAATAATGTCCATTCTTTCCACATGAATAGCATTCAATGTGTCTTTTGTCAACTGTTCTTCCTCTTCCACGACCTCGAGAAAAATTTTGATTTCTTTTCTCTTGAGAATAATTTTTCTCATCTCTTCCTCTTCCATAACCACGTCCTCGTCCTCGTCCATGGCCTCGACCTCGTCCTTGTCTTTCACTTTCGTTGGTTTCTCCTCTAGCATTCCACGAAAGTTTTGCCTGCAAGACATGCTCCACACGTTCTTGCTTGCCTTTATCCATTCTTTCTTCATGGGCTCGTAAGGAACCATTCAACTGATCAATAGACATCGTATCCAAATCTTTGGACTCCTCAATGGCTACCACCACATGGTAAAATTTTGAGTTGAGAAAACGAACGATTTTCTCAACAACACGAACATCTTCTAATTTTTCTCCAAACCTTTTCATTTGGTGTCCTACCGTCAAAACTTTGGTGAAATAATCCGAAATGGATTCAGTCTCTTTCATCATTAGAGACTCAAACTCAACTCTTAGAGTTTGAAGACGAACCTTCTTCACCTTTTCAACTCCTATGACGGAATTTTGAAGAGTATCCCAAGCTTTCTTTGCATTGGTTTTATCAACAATCTTCTCAAACATATCACCATCCAAGCCTTGATGAATGATAGTAAGTGCACATTGATCTTTCTTTCTTTTATTTTCTAATTCTTCCTTCTGAGCTTCTGTTAACTTGTCTACATTCTCTGGTTCTACATAGCCTTTCTCAACCATCTCCCACACTCCTTGAGCACCGAGAATTGCTTTCATTCGGGCTGCCCAATTGTCATAGTTGAGCTTAGATAATTGTGGATACTGAAAAGATAAAGTAGTTCCTTTTGACGAAGACATTTTATAAGTGGCTCTGATACCACTTTGTTGGAAAATAAAAGAACAAAGTACACACACTCACGAAGAATATAAAATGAAGAGGAATGTATTGAATGTATTTGTGTGTTGTTATTTATGAAATAATTACATATGTATTTATACATTTCTTTGACGTCTAAACTTAATACATCCTAATAAATAAATAGTTTAAATTAAAATTAAATATAGACAATTTATTCAAACTGTGATTTCTATTCATTTTTAAATTCTAACAATCAAATTTATTTTTAACATGATGTTTCTCAGTTACTACTCTTTTAGCACTAATTACATCACTATCCTCAACAAGGATATTGTGAAAATTTATGCCCGAACATATACCACAATTTAATGAGGTGTGATATCGGCTTCACAGGGCTCTTGACATAGACTTTCTTATGTCAAACGATAGTAGAGGAAGAGATTGTTGATTCCTCATGTCTCTTGCCATTTGGTATGGGTATTGGAAGCACAAAATTCCTGGGGCACCTAGGGGGAACCACCTGATAAGGTGCATGCAATAGATGTTTTGCTTATTATCAGTGGTTGATGTATTTTGTGTTTTTTCATTTATTTTCATGTTTTGGGCTTTTCAGTAATCTTAAGTATTTTGTGCTTTACAATTACTTTTACGTATTTAGTTATGTCACTTATGTGGTCCATGTTAAATATTCGTGACTAGTCATTTGATAAAACACGAAGTACACATAACAGTAATTCTAATTAGAAATCGCCAATAATAATTCTAATTAGAAAACAAGAAGTACATATAAAAGTAACAACAACATAACGACTCTAAGCATTACTCTTCGAATCCGATCCAAATGCGTCGCCACGTTAAGGACAAGTCTTCTTGGTATCACCAACCTTCCTACAGGATAGTCCACACGCTTACGACGGTCTGAACATGTTATTGGTTACTAAAATTGCTGAGCTTATATATAACATGGTCATTCATATATACAACCCAAAGATGTTAAATAATCAACTACATTTTTTAACTAATACCTTGCCAAATACATGTGAGGAAAGAGAACACAAAAAATGTGTAATAGTAAGATTATTCACTACAAGAAACATCGTTAAAATCGACGGCAAAGCCGTCGATAATATTAAATTTCGACGGCAAAATGGACGGTGGAGGTGGTCGCTATTAAGCTTGTCGATTTTTCAAAATTCTAATAAAATCGACGGCTTGCCTTACCGTCGATAATAATGTAATAAAATCGACAGCGTTTTTGTCTATAATATGAGTTTGAAAATTCTACATTCTTACTAAAATCGACAATGTTGCCGTCGATATTATTATATAAAATCGACGTCACTTCCGTCGATATTTGATTCAATTAAAATCGACAACAATTTCGTCTATAATATGCTTAATAAAATTGACAACGTTGCCGTCGATACTTGATTCAATAAAATCGACACGGTTGCCGTCGATTTATTAATTTAGATACTTTAAAAAAGCGACAAATTTTCCGTCGATTTTAATAGTTATATTTTTAATTATTTTTTTATTTGAAAAATAATAAACAATTAATACAAATAAATTTTTAAATATATAAATAAAATTTATACTAAATATTAGATAATGAGTTACAAAATTATCAAAATAATAAATAATCCTCTAACATAAATACTCAAGATAAGATAAATAACTAAACTTAGACTTATATTCATTTAAATTGCAATCCACTAATAATACAAAATATTCAAAGTAAAGTAATTAAATAAGACTTTTGGTTGCCTTTGCTTCCCTTATACTAGACAATATAATTCATATAAGATAGATGATAGGGGTGAATCTTGTGTATTTCTTGGCTATGGCCTATGGCCCTCAACACAAGGGATACAAGTGTTTAACTACAGCTAGAAAAATAATACTCAGCACACATATTTTCTTTAATTTGATGAGACTAACTTCCCTTTCAAGACATGTTTTAGTGCTAAATATTCTGACAAGGTCATTGCTAGCTCTTATTCACCAAATTCTTCTCTCATTATTCTCTCTAATGGTGCTAAACCAGTCTTAGATCATCCCTGAAATGTCTCATCACCATTGGGCACCTTGTTTGGATCACAAATTCATCTTCAGACTTCAAATAGTCCATCCTTTGTAGAATCTACACCAATTCAAAATGAGATCTTAAACACTAAAATTTTCCAAAAGCATCTACTTAATCGAGATTGAGTAGCCAACAACTCAAAATTGTCATCCTATAACAACAAGGTTGAAGAATAGAATAAAATTGTCATCTACTTAATTAAATATTCAAAGTAAAAAATACTCCTCAAAATAACCACGGTTTTCTTCGGAACCAACAAGATATCAAAAATTCAAAATCACTTCAGAAAACAACAACAACAATAACAGATGAAACGAAAGAAAAAGAAAGGGAAGGATTACGATTTCAATTTTTCTTTGAATCAAAGTACACGTGCATCAACCAATTTGGATTGATTGACACTTAAGCAATGTGTCAGAATATTCATCAAACAGAAGCTTTCATACAACTAAGAAAACAAGATGGAGTGAAATAGAATTGGTATATATACCTGTCCTTGAGAACCTTCACCCATGAAACGAGCTGAGTCAAAATTGTTTGTAGCTACCTCAATCTCTTCCAGTGAGTAAGCTCGATAAGGTGGCAGACCAACAGATCCGAACTTCATTGTTTGAGATACATACCCTTTGATTACAATGCAAAATGGTTATCATCAAGTCTTAGTTTATATCATTTGAGCATTTTAAAGGGGAGAAAGAAAGAAAGTTACTTGCATCAGATTGTAGCTTAGTGGTGTATCCAGAAGCTGCATTTTCTGATATCAATTTCGTTGGAGGATTCTTCTTCACTCTGCTTTTGGAATTTCCTCTTCTATACTGAATCATCTACTGCATTATGCCTAGTTCTTTTAGAACCCATAAAAGTAGAATCAGAATTGCAGGTATTATTAATATATACAAACACTTACTGGATCAGCCCATTTTGCAGCAATAGCTTCTGCGGTTTTCCTTCTTTGCTCAGGAGACTTGGGCGCTCGTTTGCTACCTGGTGGCCTCACCATTTGTTTCCTTTGTTCAACACACTCTGACCACTCTTGCTTCAGCTGTTTATCCAAGATTCCATAGGAATTCCACTGCAGCTCTTCCTGCTTGGCATATCCTTTCCTTGATGCTTCCGCAATTAAATTCTGCCACTCAAAACAACATGCCTCCTGCAACATCTTTTTTCTAAGCCTCTTATCCCATCCCATTTTCACTCCAGCACCTATCTTCAGTCTTGTTTCTGTGCTGTGCAATCAATATGGAAGATAAGTTTGAGTAAAAGTAAGTGAAAAAGGAACTAATCAGCAGAGCAGCAGCGAATTAGCAACATCTTTCAAGAAAAGACTTACGTCTGTGCATGCCCAAGATTAAATCATTGCATTGTTAACCAAAAACAAAAGAGATATATTATATCATTAAATGAAGCTAACACACTCAACTCACCTCTACTCTGGAGGCACGCTCCCCTTGCTTACATTCTCTGCGTAGCAACTTGATTGCTGCCAAAGTACCATCACTTAGGACTCATCTGTACATCAAACCAAACCCTCCATTACCAATGACATTTGCTTCACTGAATCCATTTGTGGCCACTTCTATCTCCTTGTATGTGAAAACTTGTACTCCTTTGAATTTAGGTGCTGCTGGTGACCTACTAAGGTTTCCTCCTTGAAGACATCCTCCCTTCACATCTGAAATTAATGTTTCCAAGCATTTATTCATTAGCTTCTATGTCTTAAACTTACCCCTTATAAGAATAAGAATGTTAATACATTTAAGGACATATCTGAGTTAATGTTGGCAGCATTTACTTTATGTGCTATTGGAAATGCAAATTCATGTGATGATCTGCATAAGCAGTTAATTCATGCCTAGAAACACATAATTATTATGCAAATGAATTGAGTGTTTGCAATTTACCTGGACTAGAACTAATGCTCAACTTTGCTGAAGCAATGAGTCTGCTGCTTGTGTCATGAAGCCCTCTTGGATTCTTATCCTTGCAGGCTCCATTCTTGTTGGAAGACTTTTGTCAACGGAACAAGAATATGACAAAAAAATGGTGAGAAGTACGGTAACTGTAGTGGCCGCTGCAATGGCTATGAGAATGGTTTTGGAGGGGAGATGAGCATGGCTATGCTCATGATTTTCTGAATGCAATTGGTGCTGTGTGTAAACAGCTATAGAATGTCAATTCTACCAACATATAGCCTGCAAAGTCCAAAGTTTCTACTGCTATATAGCCAATCTAGTCTACCAATATATCAATAACAACAAAAACTCAACAACATAGCAAGAAATTCAACAAAACAGCAACAGCAACAAAGACACAGCAAATTACAAAAAAATAACTAAGGCAATAACAACTCAACAAGACAGCAAAGGATCAGAGAATAGAGGACCTACCGAAACCATTATTATTATGCATATACAAGGGTTGTAGAACTAGAAGAAGAAAAGAATACCAGTAAAATCACATGTTTCCTTTGGCTTGATGATGCCTAAGTTAGGTCTAACACAATATTTCTTTGGAGACGTTGTTTTCACCTGCACATTGATTCGAAGTTGAGGTTTTTTACTTTTGCATATTCATTCAAGATTGGTTTAGAAAAGAAAGAAACGAAAGTACCTTAAAAGTAACATACTGATCGGACTTGTTTACAATGTGAACCAGGCACGAGCTTTGTTTCTTTAATTCAACTACACCGCAAAGAAGAAAGAAAGAAAGAATGTGAATTAAGGAAGAGTAGATATACAGAAGAAGCTGTAAGTGTAAGTAGTTGGTGAAGAAGATGGACTTACAGAGAAATCTGAGTTCGGGTGGTTGGATTTGAAGAAGCTTTGGTGTTTCTACAAATGATGAGAACAAAAAAAAGAGCGTCAAGACTGAATTGAATGAATGTACGTAGAATTGAGCATTGCAAATGACGGTAACCGTACGTGGAATGGAACCCTAAGAAAAGAGATATGGAAGATGAAGAAGAATTGAAGAGGATGGTGTGATGTGTGTGGAGAGAGAGAGAGAGAATGGGATTCATATGAATGAATTATGAAATGAGTGAGAATGACGGAGGAACGACGGCAGCGCAACCGTGATTTTGGGGTAGAACAAGGAGGAATTGTGTTACTGGTGATTGGGGAATTTGGGGATGAAATGGGGAATTTGGGGAATTGGGTTTCTCAAATTTGGAGGCGGGAGGAGGACGCAAGTATTTGTGTTTTTAGCGATAAAAATCGACGGCATATGTGTCGATTTTAATTTATAATAAAAACAACATTTTACACGTCTATTTTATATTTTAAATTTACACCGTTCATTTGATTTTAGAAAGTGATCTAGACCGTTTAAATTTATCGACGGTAAATGTTGTCGATATTTTAAATAATAAAATCGACGCCATGTTTGTCGATTTTAAAATAAAAGTATTATCTATTCCTCGTTCGTCGACAGTATGACGATAATAGGACCAAGGTTAATTCACCATAATAATATCGACGAATTGGCCGTTGATTTTAATATTTTATTTTTAATTATTTTTTGTTGATAATATCGATAGCAAGCCGTCGAAAAATATCGACGGCAGAAATAACCGTCGATTTTTGGCGTCGAAAATAACGCTTTTTTTTTGTAGTGATTGGTATTTATTTTCTTTTAATAAATTCGAGTATAAATGTAACCAACCTATTACAACACAACATAAAATGCACAAGAAATCCATGACGACAAGCCGAACTATCTAATTGGGCAATTGGAATTTCAAATCTTTAAATTCTTACATAAACATTAAACCTAACCTATATACACACTCACTCACTTAATTGATTAGACAGTGATATCCAACTCAAATTATATCCACTATGTGGCTTAATGAAAAAGAGTAATGTTAGGTAGATAAAATATTATAAATAATAAATAAAAATATATGATTAATAATATTTATATTTATAAGAGAGTGTGAATTATTTTTTAAATTTAATTGATATAATTAATTTTTTTATAATTATTTTCTCTTATTTAATTATATTAAAAATCAACTCT
>NC_029788.2:95031978-95045913 GCF_000816755.2 Arachis ipaensis
AATAATTAGTATGATAAGTTGAGTAATAAAAAAGTGAAATAAAAGAAAATCAAAATGTAGAAAAATTATATAAATAAAGTCAAATTAAGAATTGTTGGTTAATTATGGCTAAATTATTTTGGTTCCAAACTTTTTCCAATGAAAAATATATTTATAATGAGTTGTCAAGCATATGTTTGTTGTTATTGCTTCTCACGATACATATTTGAGAGGAGATTATTATTATTTAACCACAACGAGAACTAAAAATTATTTGGACACCTAAAGTATCGACATCAAAACATACACATAAATGCTACATTATCTATCTTATGTATAAACTAAAAATAATTAATTAATGTCAATATAATTCCTTTTTTCCTGGATAAATTTACTCTTAATAATGAATTAAGGACTAATTGCTTGTTGTATGTATATGTATTTATACAAATTAACCAATAGCCCCGGAAAATCGTGGCAACTTATATTAAAATTATTAGTGTAATAATATGCACCCGTTTATTTATTAAATAAGTATAAAGTTAACAAATGTAGCATTAACTAAGATGGAAAATGTTTTATACTCTAATTTAGAAAGTGTTAGGTTTAAATTTTAGATATAATAAAATAGAATATTTTTTTTAGATTTTATATAAAAGGATAATAATTTAGAAAAAAAAATAGTTTGTACCTAACTTTTTCCATGCATCCAATAGATATCTAACTTAATCTCAAATAAATAAATAAATAAAATATGAGAATTGTTAAAAACGAATAAGGGGAAATCGGTGGCACGAATAAAGGAAGTAAAGCGTGGCGGTGTGTGGTGTTGTTCCTATGCATGTGTATTTCACACTATACATCGCCATCACTATTGACCACCACCTTGTTTCTTTGTAGAGTTGTGTGTTGCCCATGAATTTTTCTTTTAAGAATTTAGAAACAGGGCCGAATTATGTATCACTAGCAACGTTTCATTCGCAAGCTTTTGAAATCAGGATTTAATTATCCAATCCATCTTTGGTGACTTTCAAGAGAGGGACTATGCATTGTTCTTTTTTATACTATTAATTTGTGTTTTGTCGATTTTTAGCAAATCGATGGTGGTTCGATATCTAGTGATCTGGGAGCGAAACCTACTCCTCTGTGCGAGTACCAATTTTTTAGAATTGCATCAAAAGCATCTTCGATTAAACTAAATTTGAAAATAAAAATAAAGTAAATTTATAAATTAATAATTAAGACTTAGAAATTGAAGTTTCGAAAACCAAATAAATAACAAATAGAAAGGGTTGCAGTGAAATTAAAGGAAAACAATAAAATGCTTTCGATTTGATCCAAGGACTTCAACATAAAAAACTTAAAGGCAAAAGGATAAATTGATTAAAGAAAGTAAAGAACACTTGATAAGTAAAATTAATTGAAATGATAAGTTTACAGAAAGAATAAATTAAAAGAAAGAAGAAGATGGAAGGAACCCTACAGAAAATGTAACTCGATTGCAAACTCAGGGATTCGCTGGGATGTGAGAGTACTAGAGTGTTTTTTTCTGAGTAAAAGTTCCAACCCCTATTCACTAAGATCTCCTAATATTTATAGGATAATCTTACATAACTGCCCATTAATTTACAATTAATTACAATTAAATATGACATTTCAAATTTGAAGTGCAGTCTCTCTTGGTAACTGTTCCCGCCGCAGAATTGTAGATATTCTCCATGATCTCCTTGTGTCATAAAAGACATTAACTTCCCACTTTTACAACTAATCGATCAGCTTTTTCGAATGCCTTACCCAATTTTTCGAATTGAATCTTCAACTCGATTTGGCTTACTCGATTTAACAAAACAATCGAAATCCGCATCAGCACCAATCACTTCCAACTTCAAGCTTACGCACGCGCATCTTCTCAAGAAATGACGCTTAACTCATTTCGATTCAACTCACTTTTATCGAAAATACTTTTTCGATCAACAAATTGCCCCCTTGGATTAAAGTGGTTGGCTTCGATATTATTATCGAACAATAAAGCACTTAATCCAAAAGACATTAGTTTTCAAACCAACAATAACTGTTATTAAAACTCCCCATTACTACTGATCCACTCGACACGTCTCCCGAGACTTGCGCTTTCTCTTTATACCACTTCATCTTCTTCACGAAGTTACCTCTGTTTGCATTCCTTTCACAGTAACGGCTACAGTGATACTTTTAAATTTCACCCTTCCTTCTTCATTCAAATCTCTTGAACTCATCACTCTTTAAACTTCCTCTGCATCAAGACTTTCCCACAAAATCTCCAACCTTCAATTTTCCTTGACAATGGCTGATTCTTCCTCTCGTGTCACTACTCAAGATAAGGGTCAAGGCCATGCAACAGCACCGCCATCTCCGCAGCTCTTCGCATCCTCAATCAAATCAATGATGAAATCATTGATGACCCCCATCTACAAGTCAATGATACCAAGATTTTAATCCCCTTCACAATCGGTGCAGATACACACTGCTTCCTTGGGCCGATTGAAACTCTTGAAAGGGCAAACAAAAAACTTTCTTTCTTATCTAATGCCGAAGGAGAAGATTTATTGATAAACCAAGCTTTTAACATCTCTGACTTCATCAACCAAAAACCTTTTTGAAATAATCCAAAAATTAAACCTCGAGGGCTTGATTTTACAACTTGGTACCAACGCCTCGAACCCACATAGGGTGCTTTCTGGGGAGCCCTAGGAATACAAGAACTGTTAAGGCTTTCTCACTTTTCACTCACTACACATCCTTTGATTGGAGCAGTGACCTGTTTCTGGAACAGAACTACCAATAACTTCCACCTTTCTTGTGGAATGATCGGAATGTATCTCCTCGATGTAGCTGCTATTACAAGACTCCCGATAAATTCTCCAGACTGTACCCCTGACATGCAATCTCAGCGTCAATACAATGTCACCTTCAACACCTCATACAGTGACTTCATCACCCATAATATGGGTGCAGACGGTACAGAAATCACAGATAATGAACACGTTGCCTTCTTGTTTTACTGGTTAAATGCAGTTCTGTTCTGTTCCCGAAGCGTACAGATGTCAAAGCTCTTCCTTCCCCTAGCTGCTCTTTTACATGAGGGAAAAATTCTCAACTTGGCCAAGCTGCTTTTAGGACACATTTTTGAAGAACTTAGCCTGCTTGTCTGTGACCTCCGGGACAACAAAATAATCAACACAGGAGGTCCACTTTGGCTTCTTCAATTATGGCTCAATGCCATTTTCGAAAACTATATGATAAAACCTGTAGGGGGCAATACTGATAAACAGCACATCGAGGGTTTTCGCTTATCTAATTTTGGGCTGTTTTTTCTCTTTTCCATTCTTGCAGAAATTTTGATAATGATCAACTCAATTTCACTCCTTTTTTACGTAGCAACCGCGGTCCTGCCTGGCTCGATCATTTGCTCTTTCCAAACACTAATGAGGAAAGCAAAATTTCAAATCGAACTTGGGCACACCTATTGGCTGTTCAAGTGATACCAATAGGGTTGCCACAATATAAGAAGGAAAGGTTTAAGATAACCTTGTACGCTCCTCATTTGATTACAAGATAATTGGGATTCTCTCAGGCTATCCCAACTCCTCAACCTCGACACAGTGATCCATTTTGTCAAATTACTCTGACATCTCAGGAAGACTTCAGCACTTGTCTCTTAAAAAATCAAAAACGAAGAGACCGCTTCAACTTCTTGATTTATGAATGCAGTTCATTTATCACCAAATCCTGTCTTGAATGGTGGACTGCTTATTACTCAAGGTATATCCGTACCTTAGAAGAAATTCAGCAAACTGCTATTCGAGCGGCTGTTACTGAAAGTTCTCCAAAAAGAACACACAAAAGGAAAGCTGAAGCTGCTCGGCCACCACCACATAAGATCAGAAGGACTCCTATTAGAACTTCTCGCAGAGTAATTCTTCTATTCATAATTCTACTTTAAAATTCAAAATACCCTTCGAATATTACTATTATACATTTTTGAAACATAATTGATCCTGGACTTTTAACAGCTAGTTTTGCAATCATCAAGCGAAAGCGCTAATGAGAGTGAACCAACCAACAAGGATTCTCTCGCTGCTTCCTCTCAATCGGAAGATGCAGCCGATTCTGATCCTGGCCCTCAACTAATACTAAGATCCAGAATTCCTCAGGTAACACCTCCATCACTATACACCTCTTACTTAGTTCAAAAATAAATCTTAAACTCATAATTGTGTACCTTTTATATTAGTCCATTAATGTTGCCCAGGCGGCTTCTTTCACTGGAGCTCCCGATCAACTAAACATCACATGATTCAATTCAATTCATAGGATCCCTGTAATCAATTCCTGCTGCTCGTCCACCTCTTCTTCACACAACACAAGTGATTGATCTGACATAAAATCCTTTGCAGCATTCTCTAGAAGAGACCCATAGACTTGAGTCAACTTCACCAAACAATCAAGCTGCCCTAATTGAAGAAAACCAAGCGGTCCCAGACTCCGATTCCGCTTCTAAAGCCGCTGACACCACTAATTCAGATTCCTCTCGATCTAAGGTTTTAGAGACCCCTCCAGAATTACAACCTGATCCTTCACTCCAGACCCCTCCGGGACCAAGACCAGGGACATCAAATGTTCCTACCACTCTAACTAGTGCTACCTTGGATGACCTGATTTCTATTTTGAATAAAGTTATCCAAGAAAACAAAGTGCTAATTCCTGTACCAGCAATCTCAAGGCCTGCCACATCAAAGCCTCCAATCGAATTAGAACCTGACATTCGGGAACAACTTCGATCACTCATCAAACTCTTGGATCATCCACTACCACATGGGTTAATGACCCAATTCTCAACAAACTCTTGGAAGACTGTTTGAATTCTTCTTTCGAATTTCCAACCAACACACCATATTCTGCTTCAATCCAAGAATTCAGACAACTTTTTAATGATAGCGTTGCATCTCAGTTTCAACTACAAGAAACTGAAAATGAAAAAGCCACAGTCAAATCTAAAATAGAAAATTGTCTTGCAACTGCTCAACCAATCCAAACCTCTCGTGAGGAGTTTGATCTGAGAATTTCCCATGCTATTTCTGTTCAGGCTTTCCATGATCAGGAAGAAGCGAGACTCGCAGCAAAATTGGCTCGAATTCAGGAACAACTTGCCACCATAGCCAAACCTCTGGCTGCAGCTCAACAAGAGCAACATCTCCTTATTCAAAAACTTATTTCAATCGATACTGAGCAGGGATAATATGAAAAGTAACTCGAGAAAATCCAGGCTGACAAGTTCAAGCAGATTGAAATGCTTACAGTTCTAGAAAACAAAAGGATAAAGTTGCGCTCTGATTTGGCAAAACTATTGGCATCTTGAACTCCTTTTTATTTATTATTTTTTTTTTGCAATATCTTTTTTCTTTTCTGAACTTTATATATGTTGAACTTTTATGCTTGCCAACAATAGAAAAGTTTCAAGTATTTCCCATTAATCGAGTTAATCACTTTCCCTGATTCGATATCTTTAATCTGATAGGCATTTCCAGAAAATACCCTTATCACTTGAAAGGGACCTTCCCAGTTATGAGACCATTTACCTAGAAATTTCGATTTCTTTTCCATCGGTAAAATGACTTTCAAAACCAACTCGCCTATCCTAAAATACTTTTCCTTAACTTGATGATTATAACTTCGAGCAACACTTTCTTTTTGTCGAATTACATTATCAAGTGCTAGGATTCGCTCTGAATCTAACTCGTTTAACTCATCCAACATTGCATTTCAATAATCATCGATCGGTAACTCATTCTGTTTCAATACTCTTAGAGTATTCAAATTAATTTCTAATGGTAACACTGCATCATGGCCATACACCAATTTATAAGGTGAGGTTCCTGTCGAACCTCTTGGTGAATTTCGATAGGCCCATAATACTTGACTTAAAGTCTCATGCCATGTTCGAGGCCTATTCCCGATATGCCTTTTAATCAAGCCTATCAATATCTTATTTGATGCCTTTACTTTCCCATTAGCCTGTGCATAATAAGGAGTTGAAGTAACCATACTAATGTTCCTTGAAGCCTCAAATTTTTTAATTCGCTGGCCAGTAAACATAGTTCCTTGGTCAGTACTTAACGTCTGAGGAATTCCAAATCGATGGATAATATTTTCCTTGAAGAAGTCAATTATCTCACTTTGACCAACTTCTACCAAAGGAACTGCTTCAACCCATTTCGTGAAATAATCAATAGCTACTAAAATAAATTTGTGCTGCTTCGATGAAGGGGGGTGAATCAACCCAATTAGATCTAAAGCCCAACCTCTAAATTGCCATGGCTTTATTATCGAATGCAGTTCAACTGCTGGAATCTGTTGTATCGAACCATGTTTCTGACATTCTTGACATGCCTTTGTATAATCGATACAATCTTTTATCATAGATGGCCAATATACATGATTGCGATATAACACCCATCTCATTTTCTTTCCTGGCTGATGAGCACCACATATTCCATTATGAACTTCACCCAAAGCAATACTTTGATCTTCTCGACTCAAACATCTCAATAGACTTCCATCAATCCCTTTTTTGTATAACTCATCGGCCAATAAGACGAAGTTCATTGCTCGTAACTTTACTTTTCTATCGACTACAATATTGGGACCTTTCAAATATCGAGCAATAGGTTTTCTCCACATATAATGACAAGCATAATTTTTCGATCGGGGAATACCTTGTTTCGATATCAGTCAGAACTCGACTAAGGTAATAAACTGCCCGTTCATGCCCATTTTCATCATCTTGAGCTAACATACACCCTATAGTGTTTCCAGATGCTGCTATATATAATTTTAACAGTTCAAATGGACGAACATTCACCATAATTGGAGCTTTTGATAAATATGACTTAATCGAATCAAATGCCGATTGATGTTCTATAGTCCATTCGAATTTTGAACCATTTTTTAATTTCACCAAAGGCGCGAATACCCTAGTTCGATCTGAAAGATTCGAGATAAATCTCCGAAGGTAATTTACCTTATCCAAAAACGATTGTACTTCTTTCTTCGATTTGGGTGCAGACAATGCTAATATCGCATCTGCTTTACTTTTATCAATAGCTATCCCCTTCTTATGAACAACAAAACCTAAGAAGTTTCCAACCGATACCCCGAAAGCACATTTCAAAGGATTCATTTTTAATCCTTTCTTCCTCATTGTAAGGAATACCTTTCTTAAATGGTCTATATGCTGACTCACAAAAATTGATTTGACCATCCCATCATCGATATATACCTCCATAAATTTTCTAATAAACTCATGGAAAATAGCATTCATTGCTCGTTGATATGTCGCTCCAGCATTTTTTAAACCAAAAGGCATAACTACCCACTCATATGTCCCTAATGCCCTAGGACAACGGAAGGCAGTTTTAGCCACGTCATCTTTTGCAATAAAGATTTGGTTATATCCAGAATAACCGTCCATGAAACTAAGAATTTCATTTCCTGCTACAGAATCAATTAACATATCCGCAATCGGCATAAAATATTCATCCTTTGGAGTGGCATTATTTAAATCTCGAAAATCGATACACACCCTTAACTTCCCATTTTTCTTCATCACAGGGACAATATTCAATACCCACTCCACATAACGTGCACTTCGAATAAATTTTGCTTTGATCAAGCATTCTATTTCTTCTTTTATTTTCACATTGATTTCAGGAGCGAAACGTCTTGGGGTTTGCTTCACAGGTCGAGCATTGGGTTTTAATGCTAATCGATGTTCTATTAATGAACGATCGAGACCAGGCATCTCATGGTAATCCCACGCAAAGCAATCTTTAAACTCATGCAACAAATTGGAAAGGTTAGTTCAAAAAGGATCAACAAGATCTTTACATATATATGTAATTCAAACGTCATCATGAATCCCCAAATTAATTTCTTCTAAAGGATCCTGAGATTCGAACCCTTTATAGTGATCATTCTCTTTAATTGAATATTTTTCAAATCCCAAAGGCTCCAAATCATAAATACAATCGAAAGTAAAATCAATAGAATCATGAGAAATAGAAGAAACTTGACCTTCGACTAAATCATTACTATTTTTATTTTCTACACAATGAGCCTCTGCTATTAAATCGGCAGTCTGACTCACATCATTAATTTCATTACAAGAAATTGGGAAATCATAACTAAATTCGACTGGAAGCATCGAATCGAACATACTGTTACTAACAATTTTACTAACCCTATCTGAATCAACTTCATCAGAAGAATCATTTTTATTTTCTAAAAACTGAAAATTATTATTTAAATAATTATGTAATGTTACCAGATAGTCAGAAACCCCATCAACCTGGCTCATGGTGCAGTCTTCAAAAGTCTTCAAGAAAGACAATCCTAACCAGTCGGTTCGAAACCCACGTCTGGATAACGCAACTTTACCGAACGGCCTTCCGGAGTCAAGTAACACCCTTCACAATTATAAGGATTTAGAGATCGATCAACATTTAAAGGCTTCAATTTTCGATTATAAATTCTAAAATCGACATGCATCTGCTCAACATATAGACTCGAATCTGCTTTAACAATTTCAGGTTTGCCTTCTTTAGTCCATAGAAGCACGCTCTGATGCACTGTTGAGGGTACAGCACCTACCCCATAGATTCAATCTCTCCCCAGTAAGGCATTATAACTAGCCTTCGAAGGCACTACCACAAACACATAGTGTCTCTCCGAAGATCCTACTTTTACAGTCAAAGTGACTAACCCCCTCACTGGTGTTGAGGTCCCACTAAAGTCAGTCACAACAATGTTTGTAGGGACCAGATCATCAATATGCTTTCCTACTTTTCCCAACATTCTCTCAGGAAAAAGACTAATTGTTGCCCCACCATCAATCAACACTTTGTTTATTTTAAACCCATTCAGTATCACAATAACATGAAGGGGGTGTAGATGAGACATTTGCCTTTCAGTTGGCCGGGGAAAGAACTCTGGCTCATCTTCTATGGGAATAAAGGAGAAAGCCCATTCATCTTCTTGATCATAATCCTCATCTGGATTACTTTCACATTCCCCAAGGTATTCAGTTGGAATGATCAAAATCATTCCTACCATATCATCATTTCCTTCATCAAAATACTCTTCATCAACATCAACATCCTTTTGCTTGTCGACCCCAGAGGATTGAGCCACTGCCTTACCCTTTTCCATCTTTGCAGGTGATGGAATTTCCTTAGGGTAAGTCTCTCCATCAGAAGGAAAAATAATCTGAGAATGCACAGAAGGCGTTGCCCCCTTGCTTGTCTCTTTTCTTGCCTCTATCTGAAGTTTCTTATTCCGATTGAAACTTCTTCCTCCACCTCTACCTCTTTGATAACTTCTGGCTCGACTCTGATAGAAGGCATACTGATTTCGGAAAGGTGCTCGATGACCCCACTGAGGATTGCGTCGATACAAGTGATCACGCCTTTGGAATTCTTGACAGTTTCTAATCCACTGAACACCCATAACCTGAGATCGACTTATAGGTGCAGATACATCATGTTGAGGGATTTTCAAACTAGAACCCTCCACACGTCGAATTGATTGCCTCTGGCGTGCTTGTTTCTCCCTATGAGCCAATTCTTTCTTCATTCTTTCTTTTTCAAAGATTGCCGCCGCTTCGGCATCAAAGACAGCATTACACCATGGACACAGAGATACGTTCCGGTCTTTTATCTTTTGCTGAACCAAAAAAGTCCAACAAGCCATCCCCCGTTCTGGGGTATACAGATCTTACCTGTGACTCAAAATCATCAAGAGCCACATCGAAATCATAAGACATGTCAACCATATTCACCTCTAAGTAGGGCTCGACACAACTGGCGTCAACCTCGAAGGGATCTACATCAACCTTCATCTCCTTCTTGCCATCATCAAATTTCAAACGTCCTTCCATGATTGCCTCTTGAATCAAATCCCTGAAACGTACACAGCTATTAGTCGAATGACTAGTTGCTTGATGAAACTTACAATAAGGCTTTCCTTTCAAATCTTTTATAGAAAGTAAAGTTCTACCATCAAGCAAAACTAATTGTTTATCTTTAAGCAACACATCAAAAATCTGATCAGATTTCGAGATATCAAAACTATATTTCTTTCCACTTTTAAGTTTTGAATCATTCGACTTCTCACTACTAGGAAGCTTTTTCAGTAAAGAGCAAACATATGGAGGACCTTTCTTAAGTTCAGCTAAATTGACTTCTGTTTTGAAATCGAATTCCTCTTCTGAGGATTCCATGGTTACATATGCAACCTTTTTTCTTCGAGTAAACGGTTTACCCTTCGACCTTTGCTCACTCCTATATTTTTCTTTCTCCTTTTTTATGAGCTCGGTCTGTCGAACCTTCTCAGCCAGATGGGCTAAATCGGGGATATGCACATTAAGTAGTTTTCTGCGCATATAGAATCCAAACCCCATGGTTGCTATTTTCACTATTTCACTTTTAGGTAATGTTACATAGCATCTACTTCTAGCATTTTTGAAACGTATTAAATAATCATCGATGGTCTCACCATCTTCACGTTTCAAAGCCACTAGATCAGTAACTGCCACATTCATTTCCCCTCGATAAAACTGAGCGTGAAAAGCAGTTTCTAGCTAATTTCATGTTGTGATCGAATTTGGTCTAAGATTCGAAAACCAAGTAAATGCATTCTTCGTCAATAACAAAGGAAAATATTTCATTTTCAAATTTTTATCATTAGCTAGATTTCCGATCTCGACTAAATAACGAGCAACATGTTCAGTAGTTTATTCTCTAACTTCTCTAGCAAATTTTGTGGTTATTTTCGGATTCTTCACCCCTCTTGGTACTTCAGCCATTTGAACTACTTGGGCAAATGCGGACACAAAATGTGATTGATTCATAAAACCAACATTCAATCCAACCCGATTTAAAACTTCTTCTACAATTCTAGTAACCTGATAACGATCACCACGCAATCCGGCTATAACATCATCAGCATTTTGACCTCGAAGAACCATGCGAGCATTTTCTCGATTTGGAATATCATTTTCATTTTAAATAATATTTTCTATCCTCTCATTAATTTCTCGGGCATTGTGCCTCTCACCTTCATCATAATCGACGATTCAAGCAATCCTTTCGACTTGTCTAGCAAGACGTTCGAATCTCAATTCATGATCAGCCATCATAGGATTCAGAATTGTAGTCATTTACTGACCAAGTCATGATGACTTTCCTCCACTTATTGTCGATATACTGCCGTCAAATTCGTAGCATTCGAAGTGGAGCCCACATGATAATCACGAGAATACTCGGAGTATTGTGGGTTTTGCACATTATTCGCTCCATTTATATTCCCAAAACGGACAGGCGGCATGAAACCACCCATCGGTAGGGTATAACCAGGAGGAAGACCATAAGGGGGCCAACCTGCGGTTAATGGAGGTTGATATGGTGGCACAGGACCACGTGGACGAGTATTACGCCCAACATTTCCAGTTTGAATAGTCGTAACGACTATACTTTCAGTCCCAATTGCACCTTACGAACGTGAAGACACGTCGGCCTGTTGTATAGACACTGGTATGCTATCATTGGTGGATGAGCCACCATTCACATTCAATAATTCATTAGTCATGTGAATGATCTTTCCACTTCGTAATCGCATACACTAACAATTACTGGAAAATTATTCCGATATCTGACACACTTCAATTTAAAAACTGTCCCACCGGGCGTGCCAATTTGTTTTGTCGATTTTTAGCAAATCGATGGTGGTTCGATATCTAGTGGTCTGGGAGCGAAACCTACTCCTCTGTGCGAGTACCAGTTTTCTAGAAGTGCATCAAAAGCATCTTCGATTAGACCAAATTTGAAAATAAAAATAAAGTAAATTTTAAATTAATAATTAAGACTTAGAAATTGAAGTTTCGAAAACTAAATAAATAAAAAATAGAAAGGGTTGCAGTGAAATTAAAGGAAAACAATAAAATGCTTTCGATTTGATCCAAGGACTTCAACATAAAAAACTTAAAAGGCAAAAGGATAAATTGATAAAAGAAAGTAAAGAACACTTGATAAGTAAAATTAATTGAAATGATAAGTTTACAGAAAGAATAAATTGAAAGAAAGAAGAAGATGGAAGGAACCCTACAGAAAATGTAACTCGATTGCTAACTCAGGGATTCGTTGGGATGTGAGAGTGCTAGAGTGTTTTTTCTGAGTAAAAGCTCCAACCCCTATTCACTAAGATCTCCTAATATTTATAGGCTAATCTTACATAACTGCCCATTAATTTATAATTAATTACAATTAAATATGACATTTCAAATTTGAAGTGCAGTCTCTCTTGTTAACCGTTCCCGCCGCAGAATTGTAGATATTCTCCATGATCTCCTCGTGCCATAAAAGCCATTAACTTCGCACTTTCACAACTAATCGATCAGCTTTTTCAAAGGCCTTACCCAATTCTTTGAATCGAATATTCTACTCGATTTGGCTTACTCGATTTAACAAAACAATCAAAATCTGCATCAGCACCGATCACTTCCAACTTCAAGCTTACGCGCGCACATCTTCTCAAGAAACCACGCTTAACTCATTTCGATTCAACTTACTTTTATCGAAAATACTTTTTCGATCAACAATTTGAAAGTAGCGTATCAAAATGATTTCTAGGCATTAAAAAAAATGGAATAAAAAGAACAATACATAGTTTTCATATGAAAAATGTTGATATGTGATTTCAATCCTTTTTCGCATACTGCAAGAAGAAAAAATATAAAAAATAAAATAAAATACTTTTTTAATTTGTAAATTGCAAAATGCTATTAAAAGCAAAAAAAAAGGGTGAGAATTTACGATTTTCAATAGGATACTAACGAAGAAAAATTATTCGTATATCAATCGTTAAGTTTCTAACGGTAGGACATTCGTACGCGTGATCATTTTGACCCTAGGCTTTATAATTTTAGTTTCTTTTATTCCATGACAACTTTAGCCTTTTTCAGTCTAGTATAATCTTAATCCCCTTTTACATTATTCCTTACAGTTATTACAATTTTTTACAGTTTCTATTTATGCTTAGTACTGTAGTTAATTTCATAATAGTTAGTCATAACAGCAGACAATCAAAAACACGGACAAATCACATAACACAATAGTAGAGAATCAAGCACAATACAATATCACAAAGAGTATGCTACAAACAATCATGATGCATGTCTGTCCTACACAAACCATGAACTCACGTATCAGTTTATTACCTGCAACCCAATATTACCTTAGGACAAATTCCAGAAGATATGGCTTCCCAATTTCATCAATTCGTGTATATGTGTCGAATGATTAAGAATACCATTAGTTCGTCACAACCGACAATCGTTACAAAGTTTAACGTCATATTATACACACAATGAAAAACAGTGATTAGCAGTCAGTCACGTCCCCGCACTCAATAAAACAACCCGTAAGTGGGATAAAATCACAATCCACACATATAATTCTTCGTGCACTAGATAAGTGGAACGGAAGTCTCAACCTTGCCAAATGAACATTAAATCATTCTTGAGACATTTACTTGTCATCATTTTGTCATAAAGCTTTTAGGATTATATATTCTTTAGAAAATATTCTGTCTTTCAATCTATCTTATTCTATTTTATTTTGTCACAGTCTATCTTATTCTATTTTAGTCTATTTCAGTCTATCGTATTATGTTGCAGTTTGTCTCATTCTTTTTTTAAAAAAATTCAATTCAATCTTTTTTTGCCTCAAATTATCATTTTGTCCTTAGTTTTTCATTAAGCCAAAACTCATAATTTCAGAATTTGCCCTCAAGCCCCAATTTTTGACATTTCACCAAAAGCATTTTTATATATAAAATTTTCAATCTTTTTTCATCTGTATTGAA
>NC_029788.2:95046095-95060400 GCF_000816755.2 Arachis ipaensis
AAAATTAATCATAATTAAATTAAATATAATAAAATAATATATTTATATATAAAAGTATATTTTAAAAATAATTTTATTTTAATTTATTTTTTAAAATCGACTTTTTTTCAGTTTGATCCAATTTTCAAAATTACGGAAAATAAACATAATTCTTTGATATTAATTGTATTTTCAATAACATGATTCTTATACTTTGGCAAGAATAATTAATAAAAATAAAACCATTCACCTAACACGTGTAAAAGCTATATATTAGATTTAGATAATTAGATCACAACATGTGTGGCCCAATCCAACTCAACACCCCCTCCCCCCAAGTTGCACAGAAGGTCAAAAGCTTCCCTCCCAAGCAAAGTGTAAACAAATCCTCAAAAGCAGATGATCGCTCGCACCCGATCTTATGACCCATGAAAGAGGTTCTCATTTGCTTTTTGTTACTACAAACTTTTTTCCTGGCTAAGGATTGGTAACCCTCTATGATAAGGGTTATTAATAATCTTTTAAAATAATTTTCACTAAAATAAACGGCTATATTTTTTGGATATTATAAAGTTAATAGTGTAATATGATAATATTATGTAAATTTGGGGTAACACGTCGATCTAGGGATTCGATTATTATCTTAATCAATCGTCACTAATGAGTTAATAGAAATTAGAATAGTTTACAGAAGCAATAAAAAAGACAGAGAATGTTTGTGATTAGAATTTTGTGCCCTAGAATATAACTCAATTGTTCAATAGAAAAAGTCACATTTTAACTATGGGTAACCCTCCTTATATATCACATACTTATTGCAGCTGCTCTAAGACTATTACATAGTAATCTATTTTCTGCCCTTAACTAGCTGAGTTCTTGAATCTTGCTATCTTAATGTTCTTGATGTGTAGTGTTCATACCCCTCCCCCCCTCTTCTCAAACTCGAGTGGGGCCTTGGAAAAACTCGAAGTTTGCCTCTTAACCTTTTAAAAGTGGCAGCTGATAATGGTTTGGTCAACACATTAACTATCTGATCAGAGCTAGGGATGTGAACCACATGTAGAGATTGCTTCTGAATTTTGTCACGAATCAATTGCACCTCCATTTGAAAGTGTTTGGTTCGATCATGTAGTATAGGATTTTCCATGAGAAGAACTATACTCATGTTGTCACAGAAAATTGTAGGAGCTGTCTTGAGTGGAATGTCTAACTCGAGGAGCAAGTTCTTGAGCCACTCCAACTCTGCTTCGCAGGATGCAAGGCTTCAAACTTCTGCCTCTGTATCTAGAGGACTGGCTAATAGTATGTTGTTTCCTGCAATTCTAATATATCAAATTAGTGCCTAAAAATACACAAAAACCAGAAATAGACTTACGATCTTTCAAATCAGCAGCCTAGTTAGAATCCGAAAAATTATATAATCTATAATCTTGAAATCTATGTATCATTAGACAATGCTCTTCAGTTCCTTGTAGGTATCTTAGAACTCGTTTTACTGCCTTCCAGTGAGCAAGAAGAGGTGAATGTATAAATTGACTAATCTTGCTCACTGCATATGTCACATCAGGTCTTGTGATAGTTAAGTATTGTAAAGAGCCAATCACTGTTCTGAAGAGCTTTGGATCTTCAAAGGTTTTTGAGCCTGTGGAGAGGATTTGAAGAGAAGAAATCATTGGAGTTGGCATGGAACTGGATTCTACCATCCCCAATTTTGTTAACAAATCATTGATATACTTTGTTTGGGATAGATGCAGTTGTCCCGAATTGGTTCTTTAAATCTCAATGCCCAAAACGCAATTTAAATTGCCTAAGTCCTTCAAAGAAAACACTTTGTCCAGTGAGGTAATTAGAGTTTAGACTTCAGTAGCATTGTTCCCTGTAATGATTATATCATCTACATAGCACAAAAGGTAAATAATTAAACCAAAATTTTGCTTAACAAATAAAGAAGTGTCAGATTTTGTGTTATGAAAGCCAAAAGAGTGAAGTGTAGAACTTATTTTGTAAACCATTGTCTAGGGGCTTGTTTTATTCCATAGATGGATTTATGCAATTTGCAAACATAGTTGGAAGGAATTTGTTCAAAGCCAACTTGTTGTTGCACATATAGGATTTTATTTAAATCACCATTTAAAAAAGTATTATTGAAATCAAATTGTCTCAAGATCAGTTTTTAGATAAAGCTATACTCAAGAATAACTGAATTGTAGCTGGCCGGATCACAGGACCAAAGACTTGTTCAAAATCAAAGCCTTCTTCTTGATGAAATTCTTGAGCAACAAGTTGTGCTTTGTACTTTTGTATAATTCCATCCAAATATTTCTTAATAGTAAAAACCCATTTACTTCCTATAATTTTGGCATTATGTGGTGGCGACACTACAGTCCAGGTATTAGCTTTTATAAGGGCTTGATATTCTTTTATCATGGCTCTATGCCAATGAGGTAAAGGAACAACTAATTTAGCAGATTTTGGTGGTTGTTGTGTGTAATAAGGGGCTGCAATGATAGAATTTAGAACTTTGGGAGTATTGTTTTGAGCATTAGATCTAGTAATCATAATGTTGATCGAAAAAATATTTTCGATGAAGGTAAGTCGATTCGAAATAAGCTAGTGGTAGTTTCTCGAGAAGATGTACGCGTAAGCGTGAGGTTGAAAGTGACTGACGTAAAATTAGATTTCAAATGATTTGTTAATCGGATAAGTCTAATCGAATAAGATATTCGATATGCATAATTGAGTAAGGCCTTCGACAGGTGGGTCGAATAGTCATGGTAGTGGAACGGTTAGAGGCTTTTATCACATGAGAAAATTATGGGAAATGGCTATAATCAAGAGGCAGGAACGGTTACCAAGAGGAATTATATTCAAAGTTGTAATCAATTGTAATTAATTGTCAGTTATGTAAGATAGATTATAAATACTAGGAAGTGTTAGGAAATTGGGATTGGAACTTTTACTCAAAAAAACACTCAAGCACACTCACATCCTAGGGAATTTCTGAGTCTGCAATCGAGTAACTTTTCTGTAGGGTTCCTTCCATCTTTTTATTCTTTTAATTTATACTTCTGTAAATTTAACATTTCAAGTAAATTTATTTTCCAATTATTCTTTATTTTCATTGTTCAATTTATCTTTCTGCATTTTAATTTCACATGTTAAAGCCCTTTGATTCAATCAAAGGCATTTTATTGTTTTCTTTTAAATTCCAATGCAAATTATTTTCTATGTGTAAGCGATTTTCTTTTTGAAAACTTTATTTCTTTTATAATTTCTTCAATTTACAAGGTTTAATTTATCCTTTCTCTCAAAACTTATCTAATGGAAGACACTTTAATGCACTTTTAGAAGAACTGGTACCTACAAAGAGGAGTAGGTTTCGCTCCCAGACCATTAGAATCGAACCACCATCGATTTGCTAAAAATCGACAAAACACATAGAATGTCTATTAGTATTAAGTGCAGAATGTTCAATGGAAGGTGAATGTACTACAGTAGCATCAGTATCTATGTGAAGGAGTTGTATATCTATGCCTGAAATAGGGATTGAGGATGATTTTACTGGTAAATCAGAACAATGGTTTGTATTAGTAGTATCATGCTCAATATCTAAATTCTAAACAATTAGTGTGAGAAGGTAGAGTAGCACTGGTTGATTTAGAAGTGTTATTCTCAATAGGAATAGGATGACCTATATGCTGTAAAGTATGTTTGGTGAAGGAAGAGGCAAAGTCATGATTATCCATGGCATGAGCTACATTCCTTTCAGTAAAATTATAGTGAATAATTCAGAATACAAAAAATATGTTTCATCAAAATGAACAGTTCTAGAAATCAGAGTAGTTTGCAGAAGCAATAAGAAAGACAGAAAGAGTTTGTGATCAAAATTTTGTACCCTAGATTAGAACTCAATTGTTCAACAGCAAAAGCCACATTTTAACTATGGGTGACCCTCCTTATATATCACATACTTATTGCAGCTGCTCTAATACTATTACACAGTAAGACAGAAAAACTGGTTAGAAACAGAAAATTGATTTTCTACCCTTGACTAGCTGAGTTCTTGAATCTTGTTATCTTAATGTTCTTGATGTGACAAAAATAGATTGAAAACGTGACTAACAATTTTAGAAAAGGACAAAATTTTGTCCATAATGAAATCAGCATTACCGATTTGTGAAGGAAGCTCTGACAAATAGAAATCGAAATCTTCTTAATTGTAAACATTAGTAACGGTTTGTGTATTGTTTTCCTATATACAGAGAGTTTGAGTCTAATCTCTTGCGGAGTATCTTCTCTCATGTTGTTTCTCCTCTTCTCCTTGCTTCTTTCTTCTTATTTGTTGCATTTTTTGTTCTAAGTTGTATCTTCATTTTTTTATCATTATAATATTGAGTTTGTTCATTTTGTTTATTGAAAGAGAATTTTGATTTTTTATTAAGCAAGAAATGAAAAATAATAGTTTAAAAATTCGTTTTCGTTTTCGTCTTCTTCCCTCTCCTTCATTCTCAGGATATACCTTCTTTTCCTCCTTCTAATCTTCAAAAGTTGTCGATCTTGTTGCTGTAACCAGAATAATCCATCGTCTTTTTACTGTTATTCAATTCAAAGTCGTCGATTTTGTTGTTGGAACCCAAAACAATCGATCGTTCTCTTTATCGTTCTTCCATTCAAAGTCGCCAACGAAAACAAATTTTTGCTGTGAATATAGAAAAGAGAAGAAGACGAAATTAGATGAAAAGAATTAGGGTTATATGTTCTTTCCTCTTTTTCCAGCAGTATATACAACGGCCCAATTTTAATTCTTTTTCTTTTTTTTCTTTTAAATAATTTAGTTAAGATTTACCACATACGGTGATTTGATTTAACCAAAGTTAAATGTATGTACAGTATATTAAGATATGTATATATAAAATATTTAATACATGTATTAAATTCATTATTTTTAATTTTTAAAAATTAAAAATTTATTTACTGATTGAAATTAATGAATACACTTGTCACCAATTAATTAGAACATGTAAGAAAGATATGTAATACCCTCAAATTAGTTGGATATCCAAGAAATCACCAATATATATATATATATGCTGTAAGCCTGTAAGGATTAGTTTTGTGATGATGTTTATATTATTTGATTACACGTTGAAACTTTAATTTGATGTGGTAATGCTATTATTTCATAAGTCACTGGAATAAAGATGCGTGCATTGTTAGTTATCTCTATAAGAATAATTTTGTTGCCTTCCTTATTGTGTTTGTTAAAAAGTTAAATGAAATTTGTCACACTAAAAATTAATTAACTATTTTTAAACTGATAAGTCACAATTATATCTTCATTATGGAGTACATATGATATTTCAATAGTATGACTCCCTAAGCCTCATTTTGCCAAGGTTCGGAAACCGGACCGGTCATCAAACTGCTCTAGTTACTGGTTTACTGGTTTACTGGTCCAACCGGTCTAACCGGTAGTTCAACCGAAAAAACCGTTTTAAAATAAAATAATAAATAAATTATAAATAAACATGCTAAAATATAATTAATTAATTATAGTATAACATAAATATTAAAATAGTTTTCAAATTTAAAATTGTTTTTTATCTCTTTAGTATTTCTAAGAAAAACACCTTATCGAATAAGGAATTTAAGATGTGAACATTTTCCAATTTAAGGCATAATTACATAAACAATTGCTTTAACGCTATTGTAATTATCAGAAGTTATTTTTCTTATAGAAATGTTAATGGTGTTTTGGTCTAATATTGACAATTGAGGTGTTTTGCTAAATTGTAAGTCAGATAAACACGCAGGAGGCATGTTAGCAGAGAGTCGTCAGAATGAGCTAAAGGTCTTCGTCGACGTGGAGCTCCCGGGCAACACAGGGCATGATGAGCAGAAATGGCCACCAGCTTTTGCAGACTGCAATGCACACATGGAGAATCCATACCAACACGGGGTGGGTGTGCTGGGTAGAGATTTCATGCAGCTTTTACAGAGATTTTCACACATTTTCGAGGAGCTGCAGAGCCCTATTCAACACTGGGAGGACGTGTTAGAGCAGCTGTTGGCATGTAGAGGACACCTCCTCCTCCGAAAACAAATAATGCAGGGTTGAAGCTCTTTAAATTGAGCTCAATCCTTCCTCCAAAGCATTCATTCATCAAAAAAGAGGAATTTTGGGGAGAAAGTGAGGAATTTTAGGGAAAAACATCTGAAGAAGAAGAAGAGAGTTAGTGTTGAAAAAAAAAGTGATTTTATACATAAAAAAATATTGTAAGTTTGTATTAATTAACAATGGTTCATAATTATATGACACCTGAAGAATATATTAGCAATTATTTGGATCATTCAATTTATGTAAGTTGATAAATTTTTTTTATGTATTTAAATTTTATTTATTTATGTATTTAAATTTTATATAATAAACAATTATTTATTATAATCTTCATTCATTTAAACTAATAAATATATTTAATGAATAAATATATTTTTGTTATACCAGTCTAACAGGAATCTTATGGTTCGTAAATTGGATCCGCCGGAGACATGGAATTCGATGGTAGAAGACGCCTTACGAGCAACTGAATTCTATCTCGTTTCTAGAATTAGGGTGATCAGAAGATTTTACTCCTTACTATCTGCTCTGGTAGAAAGGTGGAGGCCGGAGACTCACACCTTTGTATTGCTGGTGGGTGAGATTACCAGTGTCGCTCATATATTTGGCCTACCCATTGATGGATAAATGGTGAGCGGCTGGACAAATAGCAGCGGCAAATTCCTACAGAGCCAAAGCATCGCGATTTCGGCTGCGAACCCGTTGTGAGTAGTTCCTTCAAATCTTATATAAAGCTGGCATGGATTCGCCGTATCAGAGACGCAGAGCCATTGGACACTTTGGAGTCTATTCAGAGCATTGCATCACTCTTCGTGGAGTGTAACTTCATGACTGGAGAGTTATACATGCGGAATGGATAGAGGTATGGGACAACCGCCGTAACACTCGGTTGCGAGATCTACACCCCCCTTCAGAATTGGGACTTTAGACCGTCGACTGAGTACCGTGATTGGTACGTGGGTTTGTACGGAGGTCTGCTAAGATTATCGGAGCAAGTTCCTCAACATCCACCTCATCCACCAGCACCATAGCTACCAGCACATCAGGGACCACCACAATATGTAGTATTTGAGCTATTTTCTTATTATCTCCTACAGCAACTAGACCACAGTCAGTATTCCCACCACGACCAGTCCAGCGACCACGGCAAGCCCAGTCGTCACAGCCGTCGCAATTAGCATAGCCACCACAGCTAGTCTGGTGACCACAGCGAGCCCAGTCGTCACAGCTATCGCAGTCAGCCCAGCTGTCATAGTCAACACAACTGGTAAGGTCAGTCCAGCCAGCATATTCAGCCCACACAGCACATTCATCCCGGACAGCAATTGGTTGACTTTCTGTCAATGCCAACACAGATGCCCGTTGATGGGATGGGGATGATCATATACAGCAATGGCTTGACACTGGTGTGGGTGGTTTTGTAGATTTCAGCATTGTCCCTTTACCGTCAGAGTTGGCTCATCCACGTTGGGCATCAGTAAATATGGCCTCTTTTCGACAGGCACCTACTTCTTATCACAGCTCAGGGAGGGCGTCGTGTGATTTCTGACAGAGTGGTTTCATCACTCCACATATGAATCCTGCTCGTCTCAAGCTACCACCTTCTAGGCCGAGCACTTTTTAGGTTGTTGATGAGTACAACCTCGGTCCATCTGCTCCGACAGAGGTAGGTGGGTCGGCCATTCCGGATGTCAATGATTCAGATCGGGGTCATCCATATAACCTATGGACAAATAGAAATCCACCTAATAGGTTTATTCTGTCGCATTTCGGTCAGGGCATGACGGGCAAAGGGACTGCATTGGATGACTGAAAAGAAGTGAGCATCGGTTTAGTAATTAAGTTGATTTTTAATTAATCTGTTGTAACTTTAATTTATCGAATTTTAAATTAAGTTAATGTAATTTTTAAATTAATCTTTTGTAAGTTTACTTTATCAAATTCTAAATTATCATCTCAGAAATTGTCAACTGTAATAACTCACACATGCATTAATTGATAAAATTAACTAAAAAATACAAACACGACGAACATAAAAAACATTAGTTGATAAATTTAACTTAAACATACAAACACGACGAACATCATCACCAAACATTAACCTAAAAATACAAACACAGAGACCAACAAAGATCTAGGGACCACCATCATCACCAACTCCACTCGGTCCAGCACGCTGAGGACATCGACTCTAATTATGGCCCTGTCTACCACAGAGATGGCATATTCGAGGACCACACATTTTGCATGAATCCATTTCATTTAGGTATCGGGTCAATTTGGGACGACCTTTCGACGTTTGCCTCAAGTCGGGATTAGCGACCAATATGGGTCCTGGGTAACTAGGCCATGTCTCTGGATCGCCTAATGGTACGAACTAAAATTTGTAGACTTTACGAACCTCTGTCATCTTGTACACATCATTCACATCACTACAACAAACAAGGCTTTTCGCAACGGTCAAAAACCGTTGCCGTAGATTGAAAAACCGTTCCCAAAACTTTAGGCAACGCTTTGGCAACGGTTTTTGACCTGTGGTATATGCGGCCGTTACCAATGCTCAAAGGCAACGGTTTTTTACCTAAGGCAACAGTAACAGAAAAACTGTTGCCACAGTTAGTGGCATAGACAATGGTTTTGACGAAAAATTTTAAACAACGGTTTTGATCCACACTGTTCTCTCTATACAAAGAGAATAATTAAAATTACCATAATATATTCAAAGAGACTAAAACATTAATATTTTTAGCATTATATACCATCCCTCTTATCGATTTATATACATTTAATTGAAAAAAAAACAGCTTCATCCATTTAGCCAGATGAATAAAATTCCATAATTTCACTATTGCTAATGATTTATTCCAGCCGCGTAGAGAGAGTTATTTATAGAAAAATCACAGCAATTACAACTCAATGAGAGAGAGAGAGAGAGAGAGTTATTTATAGCCTAGTGCACCAAGTAAAAGTCACAGACTCTCACAACTGTTAGAAATTGATGAAAAATGAAATTCACCAGTAACACTTTAAAAAACCGTTGTCTAAACCTATCTAAGAGAACGGTTTTAAGGCGTTGCAAAATTTGGCGTTGCTAAAGGCCATATTTGTTGTAGTGCATACAGCTGCCAATTGAGACGCTGGTTAGCATAGCAAGCAATAACATGGTGACATGGTAGTCGTTCCACCTAAAAGTGCCCACAATCACACGCCTGTCGTGTAAGATCAACTGCCAACACCTTTCCATTAGACATTTCGCGCACCTTAAACACCTCATTTCGTCTATCAAGCCTGTGCACAACTATATTCCCAGCACATTGCATATTTTCTTCTATCCACTGTTGTGCAAATACAGAGTAAGTAAATCTAGCACGCTTGCGATCGTGAGCCTCGACACTCTTTCGCGTAAATAGCTCGTTTAACCAATAATATGTTGCTCGGACGAGTGCCAACACAGGGAGGTTTTGGGCACCCTTCAACACTGAATTAATGTACTCGACAAGGTTCGTCGTCATGTGGCCCCATCGATGTCCCTCGTTAAATGCCAATACCTAGTTTCTAAGTTCAATGGCATCACACCACTGTGCATATGCCTCGCCTCGCTCTTGCAACCTCTAATAGTTGATGTTTTACTCTTCCACTATCCTTGAATACCCTATGTTGACAACAAGCTTTTGTAAGTGCGGGACTTTGAATGCCCTTAAAAAGTTTCTACCGATGCGCCTTATACAAAACATCTACCAATCTCTTGGAGGTTGCCAACCACCTCCGGAACGATTTACTGCTGCCCGGATTGACTCATGTCAGTCTGAGATCATATCCACACCGTCTCTTCTAACAACATGCCTTTGTAAATTGCTAAGAAAAAAGTGCCACGCATCAGTTGTCTCTCCTTCCACGAGGGCAAAAGTAATAGGCACAATGTTCTGGTTCCCATCTTATGCAACAGCAACCAAAAGTGTACCTTTGTATTTTCCGTCAATGTGTGTGTCATCAACTTGAACTAGAGGCTTGCAATGCTTGAACGCCCTAATGCATGGATTGAAACTCCAAAATACGCGGTGAAATATCCTGACACCGTCTGCCTCCTCACTCCCGTTGTACAGGGGTCGTGTTTCTATCTGGACAATTGAGTCAGACATCTTCTAAACCATGATCAAGAACTACCATGGCAAAGCCTAGTAAGAATCCTCCCAACCATCGAAAACTTTGGTTATGGACTTCTGCTTTGCCAACCAAGCCTTTTGGTAACTGATGGTATAATTGAACCAAGACTGACCTTCCGTAATTATAGATTTCACCTTGATGGATGAGTTGGTCTCAACCAATGGCCTTATAGCCTCACCAACTGTGTCCAAGTCCTACTTGAAATGATCCTGTGAAATCGTTCCCATGGTGCACGTATGCCTACCGTTGTATCTCCATATCTCCTAACAACTTTTTTTCTGTATCAAGCTGGCTCAGATAAGCCAGTTGCACCTATGCTCATACGTCTTGCATTTTGCATAGAACGTCTGTGGCTTGGACTCATAAACATTGTAGTCGACTCTTCTAAAGATAGTGTAACTTCTAATTGCTGCGACGACAGCCTTTCTAGTACTATATTCCATTCCGATCCTGAACTCTTCGTCCTCATGATCAAAAACACCTACACAAAACAAAAATCGTCACTCATTGATCCATCCAAAATATAAATTAAGAAGAACGTATTATTCCCTCATCACGTACTTATGTTTGCATATTCGGGAAATTCCGGTGCATGCATGGCATCAAGATCCAAGCTACGCATAAAAGGTGGAATGTCTATCAGTTGACTAACTGCGGTAGCGGTGTTCATGGATCAGATCGTATCCGCAGATCCACGGTAAATATCCGCATCCGATCCAAAAATTGCGGATACGATCCGATCCGCACATTGATCGGATCGGATCGCGGATATCTACTCAACATCCGCGTATCTGATCCGCGGATCCGCAGATCCACACAATAATAGTTAATAAATAAATAGATATATGTATGTTTGGTATTATATTTACTTGTTTGTATGCTTTAGTTAGTAATTATTATTCACATATTGTCTTATTTTATTTTTGTTATTTAAGAAAAATTTGATTAAAAATATTTTAGGAATAAATAAGTTTAAAAGTATGAAAGAAATATTTTTATTGATTTTTTACATAGAAATATGATTAAAAAGAGAATGTTCAATTATGCGGATATATCCAATATCCGATCCGATCCGATTCGCACATTTGCGGATCGGATCTGACACTAAAAAATGCGGATATCATATCCGATCCGATCCGATGGGAATTGTACGGATCGGATCGAATTTTTGGCCATATCCGATCCGCGTACACCCCTAAACTGCGGGAGGAACCACTACATTCTCCACTGCTGCCTCTAAACACACACCACCATCCTCGTCTGCGTCGTCGATTTCATAAGTAGTTTCGAAGTCCTCTTCGCTATGACTCTATCACTGTTCATTCCTTCGTACACTTCACCTCTATCATCCTTTATATCTAAATCATGTTGAATCTCATCTTCTATATTTTCAAACTCAACATACACCTCAATCTTTGGCTGCCACACTAAAGTCTGCCCATGAATATGGAACATATTCTGTATACTTGCATCGTCAATGATCGGCATAATATCAAACTGTATTAGACCACTAAAAACTATAATGAGATTCTAATACAAAATATTGCTTACTCTCCTGAATATATCGTTCTCCATCCTTTGACAGAGACTATTCTAAAACTCCATGAACATCTGGTATATGGAATCACAAACGAAAACAGATTCTCACACACAAAACTCACTCCTTCATGAGTATTCTGTATAATCTCACCGTTGTGATACACCACCAAATTTGCGGTACTCTCCATCACATCAGAAACACACTCAAACAACTCTTTTTTTCGCAATGAAATAATACCGAACTTTACTTTATATAGGAAGAGCACTCCGCACACTTCCACGTGTTGCATCTCCAAACAACCTGAGACACGTGTCATCACACGCAAACTCAGCCAAACCACCCCCTGTTGGCGGCAGTTACCAACACGTCCACCAATTTGCAAATACACCAAATGCACCCATTTTTATTAAAAACACCAATAATATTTTCATATTAAAAAAAATCCTGTAATTACCTTTTCATCGTACCAAAATTTAAATGATATTTACTGGCTAATGCGGCCGACATGGGCATCTCTACAAGTTCTAATTTTCGGAATTTTGATTTATTACACAAGGGCTGGTACGCATGAATGGCATGATTAACAAGCAGAGACAAGATCAAGAAAATTCCTTTCATTATTATTTCATAGTATTTAAGATGGACAGGCTGGAATCAGAATTTTACTGACAAGTAATTCCCCAAAATGATTCCGTTCGTAATACACTCAACGATTGGAAGGAAGACCTCAAAACCCCTCTGCAAATCTGGTCTTAGCCCCCTTCAAATTCCGTCGTTGGCTTTAACCCAAAACTAAAAGCACCACACCATTTAAAAATTCAAAAACAGAAGAAGACAAAAATTGACCCATCCATCTTTTGCTTGTGAGTTGTGACCTTCGAAGCTCCCATCAAAAGGAACAAAAGCATCATATTATCACTACAATGCTACCTGGCAACATGGCTCTTTCCCAGAGGCTCCCAACTTACCCAAAAAAAAAAAAACAAAAAAAAAATAAAATAATAGTAAAATAAAATCATATCTATAACCCACCTCACAAACATACCCTGTAGAAGAAGACTACACTACATTTCCCTTCTAAACACTTTCAATTTCCTACCCTAGATTTTATCCCTCTAATTCGAAAACCAAATAACAAAAGAAGTGATTTACTATTCCATTTTTCCCCATACAAACAAAAGGGATGAATATGAATTTAACTTCAATATGTCCACTCCTGCGGCAGCTTGATTTCATTGTTACTGTTGAGTGCGTGCTGGGGCCTCGTGTTGCGCTTCTGCTGAGACGTATGGACATAATTGCTTCTGAGCCTTGGACTAACAACTGCATATGCAACAAAAGTCAAAGATCCACACAGCTCAGTGAACCCAATGTTCAATTAAAATAATATCATTCCAAAACCATTTAATTATTATATATTATTATTGCTTACCATGTTCTTCCATGTTTGAACTGGAATTGAATCGATGCGGCAGGCACCCCACCATGTCATCAACATTCAGATTTATTAGCAATTGGAGGCAGAAACCTGCATTTACTAACTCCAACGCTTCAAGAAACCCTCATAAAACGCCACTACTAGTAACAGCCACCTTATTAAATGCAACGAACACTTGAAAAGACATGATTTTTCATTCATTTCTGAATCACAAGTACTAAAATACCCCCGCAAAGGAAAAACAAAATCTAGCTAGAGGGGGAAAAAGTATTGACCTGGCTTCTTTTTGGTTTCAGGGGTATCAACACGACGGGGGAGGAAGACGCCAGTGCCAGCACATTCCCTGGTAGTGGAAGGGTTGGTGAGGAACACAGCCCTCATTCCAGAACCGTACTGCTGCTGTTGCTGCTGATTATGGTGCTTGTGGTGCTTGTTCTGGTTCTTGGCAGCATGTAACGAAGGCCATGCAGATGGAGACAAGCCAAGTGGCCTAACACTTCTTCCTCCTCTGTTTCTTGCTCCCATTTGGTTACTCTGCCTCCGTTGGTAAACACCTTTACCACCCCACACTGATTCCTGTTGCTGCCTCAGCATCTGAATCTAAACAAGAAAATGACAAATAAATCCACTGAATAAAAAAGATAAATTTTGTCGAATGAAAATAATTGAGGGTTAAAATGGGTTATTACTTGTGCAATTTGAAACTGCTTCTGGTGGGAGAGTGCCTGTTGAGTGTAGAATGAAAAGTCCGAATTGGCGCCGGCGGCTGTGTTGGGAATGGAAGGGGAAGGGTTGTAGGGGTAAGATGGTAATTGTGATTGCTGTTGTTGTTGTTGTTGTTGGGAGAGGCGCATCCTTTCGACTTCCCCTGCAGCCGCGTGCAGGAGATCCCATGTGGCCTTTGCGGAGCAGAGGTTGCAAACGCTGCTAGGACTTCCCTCGCTCGACCCATTCCCGCACCGGAAGGCGCATAGCGTCGATTGTGGCGAACCAGATGCGTAACCGCCCTGCACAAAAACCACGAAAAAACATAACCGTCACAACTAATTCAACAAAAAAGAATCAG
>NC_029788.2:95060417-95061135 GCF_000816755.2 Arachis ipaensis
GTTGAGTGAGCGACTCGATGAGTCAACTCGGCGACTCGGTGGAGATGGTCGTCCTCGTCGCTCTCGGTCTCGCTGGAGCCACTGATGGGAGAGCTTAGGTCAGAGGAAGCGGCCCCGGTGGAGGAGCCGAAGGGAAACACAAAGTCGTCGCCACTAGAGTGGTACAGCGAGTCTTCGTTCGAGGGGAACGAGGCCGTTTCGTCGTCGTCGTTGTCGTCGAGGAACTGCGGCGGAAGCCAAAACTCACCGTCGTCCAAATTCTCAGCCATAACGAACAAACCACAAAGGGCAGAAAGGGAAATGTGAAAAAGCGAGGGAACGGTTGTTACTTGTGAGGAAAGGTTATGAGAATATGGAGAGAGAGAGAGAGAGAGAGATCACTCTTCCTGTAAATGAGTAGATAACACTATGTTAAAAATTTTATTCATGATTCAATTAATGATAAAATAATTATTTTGGTTTGGTATTTTAAATTTTATAATAATATGAAGTGTATTAACAAAGATAATTATTTTATCCGAACACATTAACATTACTCAATACCTTCGTTTAAAGATTATAAATTCATTTAACTGCATTTTTCAAAATTGATGTTCCTTGCGAAAAATATTCTTCGAATTTTAATATATTTGTTTCTTTAACAAAGAATTTCTTAGAAAATTCTTTAAATTCCCAAGATTAAATTAAAATATTTTTGGTCTATGATGTATATTCCTAG
>NC_029788.2:95061152-95082378 GCF_000816755.2 Arachis ipaensis
CCTCTTTGCTGGAAAAAATATTAGAAATAAAAAATATAATTCCTGAAAATATTAAATATCTGATAATTATTTTTTATTTCTTGCAACAAATATGAAAATATATTATTCTCAATTCATTAAACGGGTAAAGAAAACACTTTTCTAGAGTTTTTTTCTTTTAAAAAAAATTGATAAACGATAAATCTATAAATTTGTCATAAAATGTTTTGGAGAAATCAATCCTGATGTCAAATTTTATTCACCGAAGAAAATTCCTTGTGAACTAGTAGTTTCATATACCATAATTTATCCTGCTTTGGTACATTATGTAGCTAGTACATAAAAAATATTATATATTTTACTAGAAGTATTGATTAAAAATATGCATAAAACATTAGAAATTAGAAAATAATCATATGGTATTCTTCTTGGTCGTTGGATCCAGTAAAATATGAGCTAAGTATGATTTAGGGTCAGTCTCACATGATTTGCAATCTTTTTAAGATAACTTATTTATAATTGCACATATTGTTTATTTTTCTTCTGAAAAGAAAAGATTTGGAAAGTGCAAAAAGCACATTGATTTGTTGAGGTGTGTGACAGTGAGAGCGTGAGTTATGCAAGCAATTTTCAAAAAGGAAAGGAAGCAGTAGCACAAAGAAGAATAAAAACAAAAAATGAAAAAAAAGTGTTTAAAAATTCTATAATTATTAATTTTATAATAGTAATCACTCTTTTATTTAATAAAAAAGAAAAAGAAAAATAAAAACCTTCGGCCCGGCGGACCGGCCCGCCCCGCCCCGTCAAAACCCGCCAATTTGGCGGTGCGGGTTTGGCGGATTTTTTAAATTTGGCGGGCTCCAATTCCTAACCCGACCCGCCTTTTTTAGCGGGTTTAGCAGATCGGCCCGACGGGCTCGACCCGTTTTGCCACCCATAATCTCGACATTTGAGACATCGTTCTGTGATCGGACGATGTCGACTTTAATTATCAAAATATTACGCTTTTGGTTGTGCTACTCTGATAGTTTAGGTATTACAACAACTCTTAAAATACTTAATACTAAAATATTAGTCTGTTTAAAACTTGAGTAAAATATCGTTTTTGTTCCCAACGTTTGGGGTAAATTCTATTTGTGTCACTAACGTTTAAATCATCCTATTTGTATCCCTAACATTTGTAAAAGTGATTCAATGTTATCTTGCTGTCAATTACACATCATGAACGCTTTAGTTTGAGTTTTAAAAATCTCTTCTTGAAGTTAGAATATAAATGTCTGAGATAGAATTGATGATCCACTCCAAAAAATAACTCATCAAAAGTTGAAACTAATTCCTACAATATTTATATAATTCACTTTTTTCGGGACATAATTGAATCTAAACACAAATAGTGAGTATAATATTAAAATCGAACACATCCAAGTGAGACCTAATTGAGAATGAATACATCCAAGTGAGAATAATTGAAAAATATAATCTAATTTGTTAGTATAATTGATAGTAGGATAACATTGAATCACTTTTATAAACGTTAGGGATACAAATAGGACGATTTAAATGTTAGGGACACAAATAGGACTTACCCCAAACGTTAGGGACAAAAACGATACTTTACTCTTAAAACTTTAAACCGTATTTTTCAAAGACCATTTTCTTGAAAACATAAATCCATACTTACAATACAAATTACCAAGATTGCGAGAACCGGACCGGTCAATAAACCGATAAAGTTACTAGTTTACTGGTTCACTGGTTCGACCGGGATTCAACCGGAATTCAACCGATTTAATTAAATATTAAATAAAATTATTAAAAATTTAATATATAATTTCAATAATTTCTAACTTAATAAAATTCAAAATATACAGCTTCTGTGGTGGTTTACATTACAATTGATGAAATTACAAATAATGGCAAGAGAAGGCAGTTTATGCTGTCAAAGCGGTAGATTCGTAGCAGTTGCAATAACTTCTAAAACCACTATAGGCCTCAACTGAAAATGTGTAATGCAATTTAAAACACTGAACTAAAAAAGTATTATCAGTTGAATCTTTCATACACAACAAAGTTTGCTGTCAAGCTTTGTTATACAATAAAAACTATGTGCTTCTCATTAGCATTTATAAACATGGTTGATTCAAGAGAATTAGTGCCCTGCTATGTTGGAGCATTTTCTCATCCTCCTACCTTTTATGCACTTTTACTCTTAAACTTTATCTCTAATTAAATAGCCTTTTTACCCATTAATTTATAGCAGCTCATTTTTACTTAATCATTTTAGTATGTCCTAAAACCACTATAAATCAGGTATTTGGAAACTGATTTACTGGGATTTCTATTATCAGAAAAAGCAAACAATAACCATTATCACATTGCCATTACAAGCCTCAATCAGAACCATTCATATGAGGAAACTTTGCAACAATTTTATCCACAATTCCAGTACTAGCTAGAAACTCCCCAATTGATCAGAATAATGAACCAACAATATCCTATCTTCTCCCCCTCAACCCCTCTTTACAGCAACTAAGATAAACGCCGCACATGATCAAATTCATAAGCATAAAAAGATTCGAAGTTTGCAGCAATTCTAGCAACATTCAGAATTCTGAATTCAGAATCCAAAGTTCTATCCAGCATTACAAAATTAACAAAATAAAAAACTGAAGAACTAAAGAACTCTGCGAAAATTCATATAATTAACAAAATACAAAATTAACTGAAATAAAAAACTGAAGAACTCACTGCAGTTTCATATAGTTAACAAAATAAAAAAATTAATTGAAAAATTGAAGAACTCACTGCGTTAGAGAGAAGAAAGAAGGTACAGAGTCCACGGCGGCAGAAGTGATGCTTGGTAGGACAGGGGTGGCCGACGACAGAAGCTTTGAAGTTCAAACCAACCAGCCGACGAGCACGACAACAGAATCTTCAAATCGTGCTGCTGACGACAGAAGCTTCGAAGTTCAGACGAACAGACGACAACTACGCCGATTGAAGCTTCGAACCGCGACGGTGGCAACTGCTGGTGGTCATTGCCGGCGTCAATTGGGCTAGGGATGGTGGATTTCCTTCTGGCTTCTGTAGTTCTGCTCGTTGAAGGAAAGGGAAGTTAGGGTTGATAGAGGGCTGGGAGGCGTGGTGACTTCGTTGGGTTAGGTAGGGATAAAAATCAGAAAATCAGAAGGCGGCGAGGAGGAATAATAGAGTATTACTTACCTACAGCGAGCTCGACGATGATGCAGTGGTCAAACCCGTCGCCGCGGTGGCTGCAGGATGCGGTGGCTGCGGAATGCGGTAGCGGTGGGCTGCTCGATTGGTGGTGGTGGCTATGCGATGATTCACAGAAAAGAGATGAGAGATGAGTTGCTGTTGCTACTGAGTACGAAGATGGGTGATTCAGGGATTAGGGTTAGTTCGTTTAGCCTTTTTTTAAGGGACAAAACGACACCGTTCAGTGAAACCAAAAACCCGCTAAAAAACTGGACGGTTTTTCCAGTTCATCGGTTAATCGTCGGTTCAACTGGTTTTTTACCGATTTTTTACCAGACGGTTTCTAAACTTACCAGGATCGACTAGGTGACCGGTTTCCGGTTAACCTGGTTGAACTGACCGGTCCGGTTCGATTTTTAGAACCATGCAAATTACAATACTTACAAGAATACATATATATACATATTATTACTCTACAAGTATTTCATATCAAAATCCTATCCTTCTTACAGAACTTGCAAAGTTAAAGGCGAGGGAAACATAAATACTAAAGTAATATAAAAATATCGTCTAAACAGAAAAGAAATAAGTTCTTCTGAACTTCGTCATCCATAACCTGAAAAAGAAAAGACCTGTAGCCTGTAGGGGAATGAGAACATTGTCCTCACTGGTTCTCACTATAGGGTTAGAGAATTATTATAATAGGATATGTGAAAATAAAACTGTTTTTAAAGTACAGTGATTAATAACCGCATTATGTATCTTTTCAAAACCAAAGATTTATATTCAAAAATCCGAAATCCTTTTCAAAAGAGAAAAATGTTAATTATTCAAAAATCTTAAAGCTTTTTTAAAAGTTTTTCCTAGACAGCATGAAAGACCAAGCTGATCCAAGCATAGGTTCATTAAGTCTATGCTGAACCAGTTTAATTTTTCATACTTTTCTAAACCAAAAACACAAACCAAACATGGCTTTTGGCCCATCTTATAATCAACCACAGTTCTAGGCCCAAACAACTCAATCCACAGCCAATTCACCACAAATTTAACCAATTTCAGACGCAAATACAAGTAAAAAGGTTCAAACACAAACAAGTAGTTACATTAAGTAGAGCAATTAGCTTTTAAACATAATTATTCATATAGGCAAATCAATTACAATATGCACACCCAAACAATGTCATATATATGCATATGATGAATGCTTGTCCTACGGCTCATGAGTCTCATCTGTCAGTTATATAGCCAACCCGACAAGTCCTAGTAGCTAATCATTGGACTGTCCCTCTGTCGTACATCCCCAAATCTCAAATCATAAACATTCATAATCATATAACACACACCGGTGTATATCCACGGGGAGAGTGACGGAGGAAAAATATCGGTAAAGATTTTCACAGAAATATCGCATTGCAAGTATAGTTCTAAACCGACAATTAAACCTCAATCAATGTTTAAATCGTTTGTCACAAATACAAACCCAATAAAATTAATCGAAGTATTTAAACCTCGGGTCGTCTCTCAAGGAATTGCAGGGAAGTGTAGTTTATTTTTGGTTACAGAAAAGTATATTTTTGAGTTTTTGAAATGAGGAACAAGAAAATATAGATTGCGAGAAAAATAAACTAATAACTAAGAAAGCTCTTAGCAAGGATTGAGAATTAGAAGTCCTATCCTTATTATCATAAAAAATTGGGATGGTAAATGTGAATTGCCTTCACTTAGTTAACCTCTAACCAATGGAGGAAGGTCAAGTGCATACAATCAACTTGAGTTCACAAGTCCTAGTCAACTCACAGTGAAAGACTAGCTTTGGTGAAGCTCAAGCTAACCGACAATCTCCAATTACCATTTAACAAAAGACTTTTGATAACTCAAGAGTCTCTAAATAATCAATCCAATTCAAGAACATAAAAATCTAAATTAAAATCCACCCAAGCATTTTATCAAACACTTGGAAGGCGCAAAATAAAAGTGTAGAAAAGTAATAAGAGAATGTAAAATCTAAGACCAACAATTGCAAGGAATCAAACAAATGAAGAAAGAAGCAATAAATATGAAATACCTCAAATTGCATTAAAAAGGAAATTGAATCTAACATGAAGAGTTCATAAATTAAATTGGGAAAGTAAAGACGTCAACAAGAGAAAATAAACTAAGATACTAGAAAACAGCTTTAAATAAACTAAGAGTTCAAAGAATTCCTTTCCTCTCGACCCGAAATCAACGGCAGCTTCCAATCACAGCCCCACACACTTTTGTAACAACATAAACAGCTTTAAAACATAACATGCAACCTCGGTTACTAACTCCTAACATATTAATATCACAAAGACTTGTTACCCATAACAGAACACTAACGCGGGGGGTTATCGAAACATAAATACTTACTGAATAAGAAAACGGAGCAGCGGCGGTCTTTGAACCAATTTGGCGGCGGCCCCGGCAGCCATCCCAAGCAACAATGGCGACCAGAACTCTGGCGGTAGCGACAACCAAACGCGGCGATGTCTTCTCCTCACCAGCGGCAAAACCCATGGCGGCGACAATGGCGAGGCGGCTGGACTCGTTCACGACGGCGTAGAGGCAGTTTCTCCCTCTCCCGTGCGTGTCACCCTCTTCCATCAGTCTCTATATCTCTTTGTGAACTTCAAGGACAACGGCGACGACGAACAGAAATAGCAGCTTCTTGGACGACAGCGACGGCGCAAGCAGCAGGACGCAATGGCAGCGGTGGTCCACGATGATGGTGCGAGCTCCTCCCTCCTCCACCTCTCCTTCTTCTCCGTGGCCTCCTCCCATTTTCCCCTTTCTTCTTTCTTTTTTTCCTTTCTTTCTTCTTTTTAAGTTGCTGCTGTGTTAGGTTTGTATTTAGTGGGTGTGTGACCAGAGTGAGGGGGTGAGAGAGTGAGTGTAAGTGTGTTAGGGTTTGGGTGGTGTGGGTTAGTTTAGGTATTTTTGTTAAAAGTAGGGGTAGTAGTGTAATTTTATAAAATAATTAAAAGTAAAATAATAATTAAAAACCAAATTAAATATAGAGTATCCATCTTTAAAATACCTTTCAATTACAATTTGTAAATTATTTTCATTAAAATGCTAATTTAATAAAAATTAGAGATAAGTAAATTAATTCTCTTTTATTTATAAAATAAGGTTAAAAATCTAGATATTAAATTAATACATATAAAAATATTTGAGTTAATAGTCAAAATCATCCTTGAAAGATACCTCGATCTCCATTTTCGTCCCTGAAAGATAAAATTAATCAAAAGCGTCCCCGAAAGTTACCAACGTGGATCGAGTTCGTCCTTCCGTCATCTCAGTTGTTGAGGTGTGTAATGTTTGCTGAGCTGAAACGTTAAGTTCCAGCATGGCACAGACCAAAACGATGTAGTGTCAATCCTCCATGCCCAAAACCATGGAACAACGTCGTTTATGATCCAAAGTGGGATTTTCAAATGTTTCTTCCATCACCTCCTCTCATAACAACCCTCTTGTACTTTCGCTCCAAAGCGTATCGACATTTGTGGAGGAGTTGGCACTACTACAATGGAAAATTGGAGGAGCTCGAGGAGAAGTTACGCTGTTGGAGGAAGGAACAGCAACTGCCACGGGGTAAGATTTAAATTTTTTTACAGTTTTTGTTGATTTTGAAGTGTTGGTGTGTGTTGGTTCAGGTTGACATAGTTCTAAGAACCATTTTGTTAGACTAGGGTTTGGAGTTGACGTTGCTAGACAAAGTGTGATGTTAGGAAGAACATCTTCTGTATACGGTTACTGTTACCAGTTTCGTGGTTATTATGTCGTGGGTTATTTTGGTGTTTGTTCTTAGTTAAGGGTTTGTGATGATTAACCCAATTTAAATATAAAATCTCTATCTTTAAAATACCTTCCAATTACAATTTGTAAATTATTTTCATTCAAATGCTAATTTAATAAAAATTAGAGATAAGTAAATTAATTTTTTTTATTTATAAAATAAGGTTAAAAATATTAAAACTAAGACATATAGAATACTCATTATTTTTAAATTATAAAAAATTCTAAATTGTAAATAAGAATTTGCCCGGTATATATACAAAATCTCAAAAATATAATCTCAAGTAATTATAATAAATCATAAATAATTTATTAATAACTTTTCAAAATCTGGGGTTTTACACAAGACATATCCTGAGTGCACCCGAATATGTGTTATTACGGAGATCCGATACTGAGCACCCGAGATATGTGACAAATTAGAAAGGCGTCTTAGTATCCAGGATGTGTACAATTTGACTGATTTGGGTTTTAGCATCCAAAATATGCTCAGATGCATATATAAGGTCACAACAGCTGAGATTGCTGTGCATTTGAATAGTTTTTAAGAATTTTGTTAGTTTCTGAATGCTTAAGTTCGAGTTTCTTAAGTAAATATGGCTCCCCGAGAACATATCCGCGATAGAGACATCAATAGACTGAATGCTACTTGGCACGTGGCTGGAGCTTTAGATTTTGACGTTAGTAGTTTTTTCTTGTTTTATTTTCAGTAAATAATTAGTTTAGATGTTTAGACTTTAGTAATTTAGTTAATGTGATAGGACTTAGTGACTAGACAAAGTTAGGCAATTTATATATATTTAGTCAGGTATAGTATGGTTTGATATTTTGTATAATTGATTGTAACTTACGTTAAATAAATAAAACAGGTAACTAATTGTAACTTAGGTTAAATAAATAAAATAGGTAACTATTAATTAATTCGTTAGTGAAATTAATAGGTAATTAATTGAAGTCATGCCCAAATGTGACAGTCAAGTTAGAATAGTGCAACATAAATTATTTAATTTTTTATATATTACTTGATAGTCCTGTCTTTAGTTAGTGCTATGAATATTAACAATACAAATTCTATTTGTACTGTATCTGTTGCATTTATTATCGATATTTATCTACTTGATTTAGAATTTTTAGTAATGGTTAAACACAATTAATAGTTTAAACGAGATTAATATGCGAGAGTAAATGTTATAGATATTGCAGAGACCACAGTTACTGTTGCCACGCCGTGTGACTCTGGGTCTCCCCCGCCGGACATCCTATTGCCTTACCTTAAGGAGGCAGAATTTGGACATGCAGTAGAGTTAAGGGATTTCGTGTTTGACAATTTTTGATCTCTGCATTTTTCGAGCGGTGGAGGCCCGGGACCCACACATTTCACCTTCCATAGGGTGAGGTCAACATTAACTCCAGGATGTTGCCTACCACATTGGTCTGCATACTGATGGAGAGTTGATTGGGAGTTGTACCAGAGACTTTCAACGATGACATGGACACCCCACATGGGATTATGTTGAGGATTTACTTAGCGCTAGGCCGCCACCACAGACAGAGGGAGGGAAGCAGGTTTTCGGAGTGAGGATAAACTGGTAGAGGGATAAGGTTTCACACATTCCAACTAGGGTAGCTCCGGATACACTCCGTCAGTACGCCTGGTGCTACTTGATGATGCTTATTAGGGAGTTTTTGTTCACAGGCAAGTCTGCTACACTTGTCCCTTTGAGATGGCTGCCAATGTTGGAGGATTTTCATCGTTGCAGCCAGTTGTCATAAGGGTCTGCACTGCTCTGTCATACATATCACTCATTGTGCACCGCGACAGAGCGTGATGTGACCGACATTGCGGGTTGCATGCCGCTTCTTGTCTCCTTCATCACGGTGTTTTACTATCCGATTGGGATAAATCTCAACAAAAAAGAATTGATTATGCTCCATCAAATCAAAACGGAAAGAAGAGGAAGAAAAGATTGATTTGTGAATTGTGAGTAGATGATTGAGGGATGGGTTCTATAAATAGAATTATTCTGCAATATATCTTGGGTACAGAGACACCTAAACCATAATACATATATCTCAGGTACTGATACCCAAATTACATCATTGATTATATCTCGGGAGCTGATACCCCATCTGGAGTATTGTACATATCTCGAGTTCTGAGACCCCATTCTAAGTTGCCATATATTTCGAGTGTTCAGAATTCGATCTCTTTAATAAGACATATCCCGGGAGCACTCAGGATATGTCTCGGTGTCATCTGATCACAGCACGGGGTATCCGATGCCAAGATATGTTCATTTTTTAGCTTACCCCTCAGCATCCGAGATGTGTAAGATTACGCATTTTTATAAATACTGATTAAAAAATTAAAAAAGAGTACCGCTAATTGCAGTTAACTAAGAAAAAATCTGATTAAAAAATTAAAAAAGAGTACCGCTAATTGCAGTTAACTAAGAAAAAATCTGATTAAAAAGTTAAAAAAATTATTTTTAAATTCAAGAAAACACAAAATCCTTCTAACAAGGCTTCCATGATATTTTCCAACGTCTTTATTATATCCTCCAATTGTAATATCCTTACTACCAGAATGGCACGCTTCTAGATGCACCATAACGAAGTCATTACGACAACATCCATATATTTAATAATAAAAATAGAAGCCTTTAACTCGAATCCGCATCAACTTTTTTGGAAAAATTGGAAATACTTATATTTTGAAAACATAGATACATACATACAAACCAAACACAGTCACCTCATATATATACTCATAATAGCCAGAGTTCATTATACACGTACTTACAAACATTATATATCATTACAAATCACGGCTCCTATCCCTCTTTACAAAAATATAATAATAATGGTGAGGAAAAAAATAATAACTAAGCTAATACAACAATATCGCATAACCAAAAGCGCAATAATATCTTCATAAGCTTCTTCGTCCGTTTCCTGAAAAGATACTTCTATAGGGGTGAGAACTTGACCAAACGGTCTCACCAGAGAAGTTGTAGAATTGTCATAAGAGGATATATAAAAAAAAGTTATTTTCAGCTGTAGTGATCATTACTCATCTTATAAATCTTTTAAAAAATCAATAATTAATTATCAAAAATCCAAATTCATATTTTACTTATCAAAATTCCAAGCAAACATAACATTTCACTGCTTGCCAAAGAACCATTTTAGCCAAACTTACCACTGATTCATCCAATCACGCCCTCCGGCCCAAACAAATCAAATCACGGCCTCCGGTCTAACACAAATCAAATCACGACCTTCGGTCCAACACAAATCAAATCACGGTCTCCAGCCCAAAACATGATCAAATCAACACTCAAACCACCAAAATACGGACTAATCAGTCAGAATCACAAGTAATGAAGTTCAAACATAATCAAGAGCAAATACAGTAAGTATAGCAATTAGCAGTTAAACAAAAATATTCATATAGGAAAATCAAATATAATATGCACACCTAAACAATGTCACATAGGTCATATGATGCATGTCTGTCCTACTGGCCATGAGCTCATGTGTCGGTTGAACTGCCAGAACCTGACACATCAAGTAGCTAACCCATATATCATCTTTCAACACAAAGGGAATCCTCAACCTTCCAGAAGGGAGTCCTCAACCTTCCAATCAGAGAGAGACTGTGATGTAATTGGTACTCGAAATTAGAACTCGCACAACTTAACTGGCAAGTGCACCGGGTCATCCAAGTATACCTCAGGTGAGTAAGGGTCGATTCCACAAAGATTATTGGACTGAGCAAGCAATTGTTATACTGTTGGACTTAGTCAGGCAACAGTAAAAGGTGGTTGTTGTTGTAAATGCATAAACAGTAAAATAGCAAGTAAAGGAAGCAAATAAATAGATTTGGTGTAAAACAATGATGAGAAAATAGTTAAGGTGCCAGAGATGTTTATCTTTCCGGATTAAAACGTCTTACCAACTATTTTAACAATAAGTGATTCATTCTATGGCAAACCATAAGTGATTAAAACCTAATCTTTTACTGATTTAATCTCCTCTAATCCTCATCAAAATCCACTCTCGTTGTCATTTAATTCAGATCAGAGGGTTAAGTTCAGAAAACTAGTTTAGCGCCACTAAAACCTCAATTACCCAAAGCTAACAGGATTTTATGTCACATATCCCAATTAATCCAGGTAATTATCAGTTTAGGAGGAGTGTTTTCAAGCTGTAGCTCAAGCGAGATAGCTCTCTCAATATCACAAGAGCTCATGTAGAATAAGGGTCATACTCTCGTTCCACCCAGATTCATAAGATTAAGAACGAAAACAACACGTTAGAATTGAATCAAACATTAATTAAAATAGAAGAATAATAATCCTAATCCATAGAAATAAACAGAGCTCCTAACGTTAAACAGGAGGTTTAGTTGCTCATAACTTTACAAAGAAAATAGGTTTCTGAAAAGATGTGAAAAAGAAGAAGATCTGATAATAAAACTAGGTGATCTCCTTTAAATACTAACCTAATAATATTTGCTAAACCTAAAAGATATTATTTTAAATATAAAAATTACAAAGATAAAATAAGATAACTAATAAGTGCTAAAATCCAGTTGGAGGCCCAATAGGTGTGTGCTTCGGTCTGCATGTTGGCGTTCAGCGCCAGTCTGGGCGTTGAACGCCCATAGAGGAGAGCGCACTTCTGACTTCATGCCCCTTGTTGGCGTTGAACGCCAGTTTGGGCGTTCAGCGCCCAGGGGGAAGCTGACAGCATTTTCTATTCTTGCTCCAGGTTTCTCCAAACTACTCTGAATTTCACCTAAAATCATAAAAACACAATAAAAACTCAAAGTAGCATCCAAAGGTAAAATTTTCACTAAAATATAATAAAAATTAATAAAATCTAACTAAAAATAATATAAAAATAACTAGAAAAAGGGTATAAGATGCTCACGCATCACAACACCAAACTTAAATTGTTGCTTGTCCTCAAGCAACCAAAAACATTAGAAGACCAAGGAAGAGAAGATACACAAGATTCGAGTTGTCAATCAAGCTCAAGTCTAATTACTGAATAGAGCTAATGACACTCTATTTCTGAATAGCTTTGGCATCTCACTATCCATTGATGCTCAGAAATATTGGTGTCCTCAAGAACTAGAACTCGGATGATATTATTGACTTTCTTCTTTAGACTCTTGTTGATTCTTGAACACATGTTTTCTTTTCTTTTGGTGCTTTGCACTTTTGAGCCTATCCGTGACTCTTAGTATTTTGTCTTCAAGCTTGACTTGATACATAAACACCACAAGCACTTAAGTGGGGGAACTTTTTGGGTTTGACTTTTGCTTTTATTCCCAGACAGTGGTACTCAGAGCCTTAGGCGTACTCTATACAACATTTGGGTCACGACTTTAAGTGCTTAGTCTCAAGGGTTACTTGACACTTTCACACCACGAGCATATGGTTAGGGAAAACCACTCTTTTGAGCTTTTAGATCAATTTTGACCCTCCTAACCATTGATGCTCAAAGCCTTGGACCTTTTTCTTTTGATTTTTTCTTTATTTTTAATTATTTTTGCTGTTTCTTTTGCTTCAAGAATCAATCTTCTTCTTATTTCAAAGAATCAATAATATTTCTCTAAATGCCTATTCCTCAAGAATAAATATACTCAACTCCAATATCAAATATGCCCAATTGAATCATACATTCAGAAAAAAAAAAAGATAAGGCCACCATATCAAAGTAATAAGAGCACAAAAGGCACATATAACTCGAATGCTTATGCACTTCCTTATTAATCTTCTTTTTATTCTTCATTTAAGTTTAGTGGGTGGTACATGAGATCTTTTTCGAAAATTACTTAATAATTAACCAAAGAAAAGAAATTTCAAAATTCGACTTATTAACTAGAAAGCAAGAAATCCTAACAGTGATCATGTAACTCAGAATGGACAAACAGAAAATCAAATAAAGTACTAAAAACAGAGGTAAGATAGGGGAGATGAGGGTAGAACTCAACCACCTCAGTTATGGTGGCTGCTGCTCTCTCTAGAGGGTCCTTTCTGGTGCTTCAACTCTTCCAATTCGCGCCCTTATTTCTTCTGCTCCTCAATCAGCTTATGAAGGATGACATACTGGCTTTTGTGTTCTTCTTTCAATTGGTCCATGTGAATATCAACTATCCAATGGATACTGCTAGTTGAGTCCAGTACTCGCGCGAAGGGATGCTTTGCTCTTGAGACCGTTTAGGCTGCTTCTTCTGAGGAGGGGATACTGGCTTCCAGATTGGTGCTTGTCCAAGTTCCCGAGTGTACTCCATGCTCTTCTTAGTGATTGGGTTATCCACTGCAATAAATATATCTCTATCAATATGGACTTTGGCCGCCTCACATAAGTGATAGATAAGATGAGGAAACGCAAGCTAGAGAGGGGTGAGGTCTTTGCTGCAATATTGTATATTTCTGAAGAAATCACTTGATGAACTTCCACTTTATTGCCCTGCATAATACAGTGGATCATCACAGCTCGCTTCACAGTGACCTCAAATCAATTACTAGTGGAGAGGATGGAGCGCTGAATAAACTACAGCCATCCTCTAACAACTGGCTTGAGATCATTCCTCCTCAGTTAGAAAGGCTGACCCTTAGAGTTGTTCTTCTATTGTGCTCCGAGAAGAGATATGTCCTTAAGGACTTGATCTAACCTCAAATCGGCTTGCACTCTCCTATTGAAAGAGTGAGGGTCATCCTTTGATGGGGTAGCTTGAAGATTTCTCTCACTTTTTCCATTCCAAACTGCAGGGTTTTTCCTTGGACCATGGTGCGCCAAGTTTTGAACTCGAGGTGATCCTTCTTGTGTTTGTCTGGCATCCATAGATTTGCATAAAATTCTCAGACCTTTAAAGCTCCGACTTCAGTTACGGAGTTGGCCAGAACATCCCAACCCCTAATTCGAATTTGCTCTTGATTTTTCGGGTACTCATCAGTCTTCAATTCAAATTTCACTTTCGGAATTACCATTTTCTTGCTCATAATATTGTAGTAGTGTTCCTCATGAAGCATGGTGTAAAACCGGTGGAGCTCGTAGGTGACTGTTGAGGGGTGTCTTTCTTTCCTCTTTCTTGAGGATGATTCCCCAACCTTTGGTGCCATGGAAGATGAAAAAGTGAAAAAGCAGAGTGTCTTCAACACCAAAATTAAGAACTTTTCTCGTCTTTGAGCAAAGAAAGATGTAAAGAAAGAGACAGAAAGTAAGGTGAGAAGAAGAAAGAAGATGTGGGAGGAGGTGTGGGAACAGTGAGGGGAGTGTGCGTATATATAGGTGCGGGGGGTACTGAATTCAGTTATGGGAGGGTGGTGGAGAATGTGGAGTTAATATTTGATTTATGAAGAGGTGAGGTGGAAAGATATGTATAGGATTTGCGGAGATATAAAAAAAGATATGATATGAAAAGATATGAGTGAAATAAAAAAGATATGATATGAAAAAATATGAGTGAAATGTAGGAGATTTGGTTGAATATCTATCTTATAGTTGAAGCTGCCCCTCTCACGGTGTTGAACGCAGAGAGTGGGTTTTCTTTTTTTTTTTCTGGCGTGACTAAAATTTTATCTTGACTGCCTCCCATTTGGACGTTTAACATCCAAGCTCCTACTCCCCCGCTGAGCGTTGAATGCCAGATCTGGCGTTCAACGCCATCAGGGGGTCTCCTCCAGGGTATTCTGTTTTTCCTGCTGTTCTTTTCTGTTTCTATTCTAAGTGTTGTACATGATCACAAACGTTAGAAAAATGAAGAAAACTAAAAAAATCGATATAAAATGAACCAATATAAAATCAAACTTAAATAAACTAAAATAAAATAAAAGAAAGAGAAAGTAGACCACATGGTGCGTATGGTTGGGTTACCTCCCAACAAGCGCTTCTTTACTGTCATTAGCTTGATATTCACTGCTGTCATGTCAGTAGGAGGGTGGATTGCTTGTGAACCATCTCATCCCCCAGGTAGTGTTTTATCCTGTGGCCATTGATGATGAATTTGTTGTCCGAATTCCGATCTTGAAGTTCTACATGATCATACGGGGATACTCCAGTGACTACAAAGGGTCCTGACCATCTTGACTTGAGCTTTCTAGGGAATAGCTTGAGCCTAGAATTGAATAGCAAAACCTTCTGGCCGGGCTCAAAAACTCTGGAGGATATCTTCCTATCATGCCATTTATTGGACCTTTCCTTGTAGATTTTGGCATTCTCAAATGCAGCATGCTGGAATTCATCAAGTTCATTTAGTTGGAGCAACCTCTTCTCTCCTACAGTCTTAGTGTCAAAGTTCAGAAACCTTGTTGCCTAGTACACTCTATGCTCCAATTTTACTGGCAAATGGCATGCTTTACCATAGACTAGCTGATAAGGGGATATCCCAATGGGGGTCTTGAAGGTTGTCTTGTACGCTCAGAGAGCATCATCAAGCCTCCTTGCCCAATCCTTCCTGGAGGTGCTCACTGTCTTCTTCAGGATCCTCTTGAGTTTTCTATTTGAGACCTCAGCTTGTCCACTTATCTGTGGATGATAGGGGGTTGCCACCTTATGACGGACTCCATACCTCTGCAGAATTGAGTCCAGCTATTTATTGTAGAAGTGGCTGTCTCCATCACTGATTAGTGTCCTTGGGACACCAAACCTGCTGTAAATATATTTCTGTAGGAATTTCAGTACGACTCGGGTGTCATTGGTGGGTGATGCCATTGCTTCAACCCATTTAGACACGTAATCTATGGTAACCAGAATGTACATGTTTGAGTATGAGGGTGGAAAAGGTCCCAGAAAGTCTATCCCTCAGACGTCAAATAGCTCAATCTCCAGGATCCCTTGTTGTGGCATTTCATGATTGTATGGAAGGTTTTCGGCTCTTTGACACTTATCACAATTTCTTGTGAGTTCTCGGGAATCTCAGAAGTGGGTTGGCCAGAAGAATCTGCTTTGAAGGACTTTGGTTGCTGTTCTCTCCCTTCCAAAATGTCCTCCAAACTCAGAACTGTGGCAATACCAGAGAATTTGCTGGGCTTCCTCCTCGGAGACACAATGCCGGATCATGCCATCTGAGCATCTCTTAAATAGATAGGGTTCATCCCATAAGTAGTACTTAGCATCGTGCAAAATCTTTTGAACTTGCTGTTTGGTGTACTCTCTGGGAATGAACCTCATGGCTTTATAGTTTGCAATGTCTACAAACCATGGTGCCTTTTAGATTACAAAAAGTTGTTCATCTGGGAAGGTCTCAGATACAGCAGTAGTAGAGGGTGGCGTTTCTTCCTCGGGCTCAATCCTGGACAGATGATTAACCACCTGATTTTCTGATCCCTTTCTGTCCCTGATCTCAATATCGAATTCCTGAAGGAGCAGCACCCATCTGATTAACCTTGGTTTAGAATCCTGCTTTGTCAAAAGGTACTTAAGAGCAACATGGTCAGTATAAACAATCACCTTGGAACCAATTAAATAGGATCTAAACTTATCGGTTGCATAAATAACTACTGGTAGTTCCTTCTCTATGGCAGTGTAGTTCCTTTGAGCATCATTCAGCACATGGTTGGCATAATAACTTGATGCGCGAAATTAGAACTCGCACAACTTAATCGGCAAGTGCACCGGGTCATCCAAGCAATACCTCGGGTGACTGAGGGTCGATCCCACGAGGATTGTCGGACTGAGCAAGCAATAGTTATCCTGTTGGACTTAGTCAGGCAACAGTAAAAGGTGATTGTTGTTGTAAACGAATAAATAATAAAATAGCAAGTAAAGAAAGCAAATAAACAGATTTGGTGTAAAACAATGATGAGCAAACAGTTAAGGTCTCAGAGATGTTTATCTTTCTGGATTAAAACGTCTTACCAAATATTTTAACAATGAGTGATTCATTCTATGGCAAACCATAAGTGATTAAAACCTAATCTCTTAGCAATTTAATCTCCTCTAATCCTCATCAAAACCCACTCTCGTGGTCATTTAATTCAGATCAGAGGGTTAAGTTCAGAAAACTAGTTTAGCACCACAAAAACCTTAATTACCCAAAGCTAACAGGATTTTATGTCACATATCCCAATTAGTCTAAGTAATTATCAGTTTAGGAGGAGTGTTTTAAGTTGTAGCTCAAGCGAGATAGCTCTCTCGAGAATCACAAGAGCTCATGTAGAATAAGGTCATACTCTCATTCCACCTAGATTCATAAGATTAAGAACGAAAACAACAACTTAGAATTGAATCAAACATTAATTAAAATAGAAGAATAATAATCCTAATCCATAGAAATAAATAGAGCTCCTAACCTTAAACAGGAGGTTTAGTTGCTCATAACTTTACAAAGAAAATAGGTTTCTGAAAAGATGTGGAAAAGAAGAAGATCTGATAATAAACCTAGGTGATCTCGTCCTTTAAATACTAACCTAATAATAATTGCTAAACCTAAAGGTTATTATTTTAAATATAAAAATTACAAAGATAAAATAAGATAACTAATAAGTGATAAAATCCACTTGGAGGCCCAATAGGTGTGTGCTTTGGTCTGCATGCTGGCGTTCAGCGCCGTTCTGGGCGTTGAACGCCCATAGAGGAGAGCGCACTTCTGACTTCATGCTCCCTTGTTGGCGTTGAACGCTAGTTTGGGCGTTCAACACCTAGGGAAGAGCTGACAGCATTTTCTATTCTTGCTCCAGACTTATCTAAACTGCTCCGAATTTCACTTAAAACCATAAAACCACAAGAAAAACTCAAAGTTGCATCCAAAGATGATTTGCACTAAATTATAATAAAACTTAATAAAGTATAACTAAAAACAATATAAAAATAACTAGAAAAAATGTATAAGATGCTCACGCATCAATAACGATAGGGAATCCTCAACCTAACTCGTTCATACCACAACCAGAAATTAAATCGAAGAGAATCCTCAAGCTTCCCTATTCAATTCTCCAATGTAACAAGAGTGAAAATTCTCAACCCCGATTGTCCACCACAACAAGAGAAGGAATCCTCAACCTCAACTTGCCTATTCGTAAGCGGGACAAAGCCGCCGTCCTCACCACATCAAACCTAATTTCATTTCAATCAAATATAATCAAACATAAATAAAAATCAAATTAATAATATACAATTATAACGAAGAAAATCTCCAGTCTTCTATCCAACTCCCCGATGCGACAAGAGAGGGAATCATCAATCTCAAACTTGTCTGCTGCAACAAGAAAGGGAATCCTCGACCTCAGCTTGTCTACTCCCAAAATCCTTAAATTAATAATTAATTAAATTTTTGAATCTTTAACTAAATAAATAAATCTCGTTGTGTTGTTACTCAAAACTAAATAAGTAAATCATAAACTCATTTCTCAAATCAACTAAAATCATATAACTCATTTTCATTACTTTATTTTTCATTAAAAATCCTCAAAACATGATCTTTAATTTGAATCAATTCAATAAAACTCGTTTCTATTCAATCAAGTATCCAAAATATATTTCTTCTCATAATTAACCAAACCAAAATAAGTTAAATATCCAATTCACTTCTATTACTTTAGTTTCCTCTAAAACTTCTAAAAAACATAATCCTTAAACCAAAATTAGTCAAACAAAATCCATTTCCATTCAACCAAATACCCAAAACATATTTTCAACTTCATTTCTTTAGTTCAAGACTTTCCCAAAAAGACTTGAAAATTATTTCGTTACACCAATTAAATTCAGATTATTTAAATACACTCGAATTGAATAATCCAATTCATTACTTTAAATTCATTTAAATACTTATAAAATTTTCGGCAACATCTCCTCTAAACTTCGGACTTTGCCACCCTTTAAAGGTCCTAACCAAACCATTTCTCAACTCTTTCCAACGGTTTCAAAAACCAAACCATTCCTCAAGAAAACATACAATTAATACTTCCAAATACAAAACCATTTTTTCGATATAAGCATACAAATCTTATTCCAAATCAAGCTTTCATTAGCTACCACAACGCCAACTTAATCATCAATAATTCCATCAAGTAAACAGTCATATTCATCCAAAACTAACCAGTTAATCCATAAGACTTATGAAATCATAAAAATACATTTTTTGCATTAATACCGACTTTGTAAAAATTCTTGAAAGTAAAATGAATTTAGGGTAAAAAACTTATATCCCCCAATGGAAACCCAATTTTACCAAGATCACCTAAAACAAAAAATGATCGTGGATCACCCAAGCAACATCCACAAGCTTGGCCACAGCTCAGGAGTCCTCACCTCCGGGAACTGTCGGCGACAGTGGAACAGCACTTCCAAATCTTTATCATTGCTTATGACGAATGAATCATACTTCACATCATCCCGCAAAACCGAAATCGGAATTCTGTAGAATAACTTCTCCACCCATTTCACGCCTTGCAGGCCCAGTTTTTGGATTATATTATCCTTAAACTCGGTGAAGGTCTTCGAAGCTCTAATGAAAATACTAAGCGGATCCTTATCCGTAAAATTAATTCCAAATCGCGTTTTTTCTTAATCAACCCTCTATAGTGTACCAAGACCAAAAAGCTCTCATCACTAGCCATTGTGAGCCTCACTATGATGGAGAAATCATATTTTACAGCTATTTATACACATTGGTTTCCTTCTAAAATCGAATTAGCCTGCCTCCATTTAAATATGTTGCTAAATCAATAGTAATTCTACTCAACCTAATTCAAATTATGTGTTGTTGTCTCCAGAAAGGTAAATTGAAATAGGCTGATTCAATTTACTTGAATGAAACCAGAAAAGCATAAATCTGCACAACTTGTTTCGATTTACTAGGCTTAGTTGTAAATCGAAATTCCCTGATTCGATTTACATGTTTCATAGTAATTCTACCAAGTATAATTCGATTTAGTTTTATATAATGCAAAATGAGTTACCCTATTTCGATTTATATAAAAAAAAGTCATTTGGTTGATCCACATGCCAAATATCCAATTGGGTGATATTGGTAACATTGGGGGAGCTTTGGTTTATTGAGGTATTTTACCCATGAATTTAAGAAAAAATCCCCTACCTCAAATAATCAAAACTCATAAAACTAAACACATCCAAAAAATACCTTTTTTCTTGTGGACCGTCACTGCGGTAGCCGCAACCACAGCTCCACTATATCCGCAGCCACAGCAGCAACTTTATGTAAGAACTGTAGCACAACTCTAAGATATTAACATCGCAAAATCCTCAATAACATATAATAGAACAGTGACTCTAGGGGTTCAGAACAAGGAACAACTTACCATAATTACGAATAACTGAGAGAACAGAGCAGCGGTAGCTCCGGTGATGACTTTTGGCAAGCAGAATAATGGTAGAGAGCTCCGACGGCGGCTTTAACCAGTGGCAGAATAACTTGTGACAATATCATCTAACACAAACGACTTAAGTGACAACCTTCACAGTAATCACGACTTTGGCATCACAGAGAGGAATCAAAAACAAGGATAGAGCGTACCAAGAGGGTGGTGGCTCCAATGGTGGTTTCTGGCAATAGCAGCTCTTGGGCAGGGAGAGGCACGAACGGCAGTGCAGGCGACAACGAGGATGAGCTAGCATGGCAGCAGCGGTGTCTCCTCTTTGTTAGTGATAGCGGCGATGACTTCGCATGGCATGAAGGTGTCTGCTCTCCTTCTCTTCGTTGCTCTCTCTCTCTCCCTCCTGACTAGCAACAACAACAGCAACGACGGCTCCCAACCCCACCGGCACCGTCCCCTCCTCCTCTCTTCTCCTTCCCTTTCTTTGCCGGTGATCCGTGTATGTGTGTGTGTGTGTGTGTGTAGGTGGAGTGCGTTGTGAGGGTGTGTCCGTGTATGGGGGTGTGAGGGGTGAAGGGATGGCGGCGTGAGTGAGGTGAGTGGGTTAGGGTTAGTGTGTTTGGATTTTAGGGTTTGGGTAATTGGGTTTTTATTTTGGGAATTAGAGTTTCTTTTAGGAACAAATAATAAAATTCAAATATAGAGTATTAATTAAAAATCAAATATAGTTCCATATAATTACTCTAGAGAATATTACTTATTTTCACTTACAAAATTATTTTTCAAATAAATACTCTAATTCAAAATTAGAGGTAATCAAATAGATTTTTTCCTTTATTAATAAAATAAAGTTCATAATATAAATATTGAAATTAAAGCATATAAAATTCTCATTATTTTTTAATTACTAAAGTATTAAA
>NC_029788.2:95082426-95098302 GCF_000816755.2 Arachis ipaensis
AAACTTACAAATTTATTTTAAAAATAAATACTCTAAATTAAAATTAGAGGTAATCAAATGAATTTTTCCTTTATTCATAAAATAAGGTTCAAAATCTAAATAAGAAATTGCCCAACTATTAGAAAAAAAAATCTTTGAAAATATAATCTTTTGTAAATATAATAAATCATAAATAACTTATTATTTAATTTTCAAAAATTCGGGATCTTACTTCCTACCCTACTTATAAAATTTTTCGTCCTCGAAAATTAGCATAATATACAAAAGACTGCATAGATTTAACACTTTACTTTTGAACACTTCAGGAACAAACAAAAATCTTTGGCATATATATAAATTTTTAGATACTAGATACGTCATATGACGTAGATATATATAAGGGAAAAGGTGTGGTGCGAAGCAGAAGCTACAAGATAGACTCAATACAAAGAAGTTATATGGTTCCAACACTTTACCAAAACTTGAAGAAACACAATATGGTGCAAATTTTTAAGGTAGGTGTTTGAAAAACAATGTGGTTAGCAGACCAACCCTCTTGTTTCCATAACTAATCAAGCAGTAGGAACTTTTCAACTCACTTATTATTCGCCGAGAACACTCTTATTCCATAATATCCTGATTCTACTTTATTGTACCATCTGATATATCCGTGGTAATAACCAGTTTCACCTCAAGTATTAAAGGTTTCTTTCCCAAACTTCAACATAGCTCACCTTCATAATTTTCAATTGTAATTTATCACACAACTTATCCGAAAGTTTTCAACCTAATCAATCACTTTGCAAACCTATTACTTGTCACAAATCTAACATCCACAAAACTCTTTCGCTAGAAATAGGAAGGATACCTTATACCACGATTAAGCAAGGTCGAAAAAAAAATAGCAAAATACACCTGAAAGAAAATCAACATGCATATCGAGAAAGAATTTGAACCAAGAAGCTTCGATAGAAATAATGAAGCATACCAAAACAAAATAAGTTCTAGTCGATTCAAAGAAACACAAGTTCGTAAATGGAGGTAACTCAACTTAATAGCAAGTTTCCAGAGGTCCAAAGAGTGATTCTTAATAAGATCAAACAAGGATACATGCGAACAAAAGAACATGATTAAAAAACACTCAAATAAGTGTCCAAAAAAGAATCTGAAACAAAGAACTCCAATGTCAAACATAGAAGGAAAGACGTATCAAGACACAAGGATACAAGCAAAGATTAAGATCTGAAATCGAGAAATCTTTGAAGAGCAACTTCTAATGTTCCCAAAACCCACGAGTCGCATTACCTATACTCCTATATCATCTATGATAACCCGTTAGTGTTCCCAAATACGTTGACCTCTAGCATTAGGTTGGCCAAACTGAATACCGGGAAATGTGCACGTTAGACTAACAAAGTTAATCAGTAGATGATGAATGGATTTTTGACGGTTTAAAATTCTCAAATGAAATCTTGTTGCAATATAGTTTCTAAACCAACACTAATCCTTTCATACAAAAGTTTTTGTTTGTCACAAGTACAAACCCCTAATTATTCTAATAACCGAAGTATTTAAACCTCGGGTCATCTCTCAAAGGAATTGTAGGGTAGTGTTCTTGTTATTGGCTATGGACATGTATATTTTGGGGTTTTGGATAAGAAACAAGAGAAGTAAATGGCAATGGAAATCAAATGACAAAAAGGTCTTGGCAAGGTTTGGTGGTCAAGGATCTCTATCCTTATCACTAACCACAATATGATAATTGCAAGAATTAATCCCACTAAGTCATCCTCTAACAAGTAAAGGAAAGTTAAATGAGCTATATCAATCCAAGTCCATAAGTCCTAGCTATTCAATAATTAAATTAATGAGAGCTAGAGTCAATGGCTACCAACTATCAATCATTTAGACATTAGTAACTCAAGAATTCCTAAGTTACCTTCCCAAGCCAAGAACATAAAATTCTACTCTAACATCCTCTCAAGCATTTTGACAAACACTTGGAAGGTATAAAAGAAAAGCATAGTAAATTGACAACAAGAATGAAATCTAACAACAATTATTACAAGGGATTAACAACAACAATAAAAAAAGAACATTATTGACATGAATTACCTCAAATTGAATTGAAAGGAAATAGAAGAAACAAGAGTAGATCAACAAGAAAGTATAGAAACAAAGTAGACGAAATTACAACAAAAGAATAGAAGCACAAGATGTAACAACAAAGAATTGAAAGGTAGAAGTAGATGAAAGCATGAATTAAAACCTAGATCTAAGCTTATTATCCTAAACCTAATCCTAATCCTAGAGAGAAGTGAGAGCTTCTCACTCTAAAACTAACCAGAAGCATTCACTAAACTAAAACTATGTGTAAAGTGATGGAATCCCCCTTGCTCTCCAATCCTTGGTCCTTTTAAGTGTTTTGGTGCCAAAGTTGGTTTAGATTGGGCCCCACAGCTTCTCAGAATTCGCTGGGCACATTTTCACTTAAAAATCACGTGCGGGCACCGACGCATACGTGTACAGCACGCGTGCGCGTCCCTTGACAACTCTTTCTTCAAAAAAACGAGGGTAACAACAATAAAACATCTTTCACAACCACTCTTTCTGGATTTGGCATCTAATTGAATGGAGAAATAAAATAGGAGAATCTATGTCATGAATTATCAAAAACAAATACAAGTCAGTCCATGGGAGTCACAATTTAATTGATCTTCGGTTTGTAATCTGAAGCTAATATCGAATATATATTAATTAATAACATGTGGAGAACCTTCATCTTATACTATAAAGATCCATTAGACTCTTAAACTTTGCGGAATTTTGTATTGAGTACATTGCATTGATATTTGCGATCCATGCGTGCACGTACATTGCGCATACGCGTCCATAAGCTCATCCAATTCTTTGGCTTTTCCATGTGTTCTCCACTTTGCATGCTTTCCTCTTTATTCCTTTGATCCATTCCTCACCTTTTCGACCTGAAATCACTTAACAAACCAATCAAGGCATCTAGTGGAATCAAAGGTGAATCAAAATTAGCTAATTTAAGGTCTAAAAAGCATGTTTTCACACCTAAGCACAAATTAAGGGAGAATCACAAAACCATGCTATTTCATTGAATAAATGTGAGGAAATGTTGATAAAATACTCTAAATTCAATACATGATAAACCCTAAAAACGGGGTTTATCAACCTCCCCACACTTAAACCTTAGCATATTGTCATGCTAAACCAAGAATGAAGTAAGGGGTATGACATTTATTCAATGGAACTAAGCTATATGCAAACTACCTAAATACAACTACCTACATGAATGCAAATGCTTGGTCATAACAAATCAACTTCCAAGAGACATATACAAGCACAAGGGCTAAAAGGAATAGGAATCAAATCCAACCCACAATTGTATTGAATTAGCAAAAAGATTTACAAACTTGCATGAATAAGAATTATTATGGTGAAAACATGTGATCGAACAATCGAACCCTCACTGAATGTGTATCCGCTCTACTCACTCAAGTGTTTAGGGGTTGATTCACTCAATTCCTCCCTAATCATGATTTCCAAGATTTGTTCTTCATCTAACAATCAACAATTATTCAATGCATGCATGCAATTATCATGAGGTCTTTCTCAAAGGTTGTAATGGGGTTAGGGTCAAGGTAGGGTCATATATGGTTAAGTGGACTAACATTTGAATCTTGGATTAGCTTAGACTTTCCCACCTAACCTATGATAACCTATACAATTAAGTTCTAACCTAACTATCCATTCTTCACTTTTTTCCCATACTCATGCCTTTTCTTTTCATTTCACAACACTTGTGCATTGACTCTTATTGAACTTCACTTTGGGGTATTTTGTCCCCTTTTTATTTCTTTCTTTTCTTCTTTTCTTTCTTTCTTTTTTCTATTTTTTTCTTTTCTTTTCCACACATTTTTCTTTTTCTTTTGTTTTTCTCATTTCATTTTTTTCATTTCTTTCCAAGAGCATCAATGCACAAGGGTTAACATTTGATTAATACATGAACATATACCCATTTCTAAATATAAAAATACAAAGTACCCTTCTATCCCCACCAATGTTCCCAATTCTCCCCAAACTTGAATAATAAGCACTCTCACTAGTCTAAGCCAATCAAAGATCCAAACAAGGGGCTTTTATTATTTTTTCACTTTAGGCTTGTAATGTGCTAAAATAAAGAACAATTGGGATAAGCATAGGCTCAAAATTGGCTAACAATGGAAGGTAAAAGGTAGGCTATTTGGGTAAGTGAGCTAATGAAATAATGGCCTCAATCATATAAATGCATGAATACAAGGAATAATGGACATATAGAATTAAGCAAATCAAGGATCACAATCATAGAAAGAGAATAATTCACACAAGAAGAAAAATAAGTGGTTATAAGATGTAACCACACCATTAGGCTCAAATCTCATATGCTTGTGTTCTTAGCTCAAAACATGTTCCATAAAATATATATGATTCAAGCAAGTTCCACAAAAATTTTCTCAATCAATTGGGGTGGTGCCCTATAAATAGATTCTTTGGAAAAAATATATTGTTTTGACTAAGTTTATCCTAAATGCAATGTTGTGATTTAGAAATTTTAAAATTTCCTTGGTTTATCCCTTTTTTTTCCAAATCAAACCAAATTTCTTATGTAAAGAGGGTAAACCAAGCTCTAATAATCCACAATTTTCAAATCACAACTAATCAACTACAAATGCAAAGCAACTAAAAATCTAAAAAGCATGTCTAAACTATGGAGCAAAAATGCAACGAACTAAAATAAAAGTACCCGAAATAACAAATATATACAATAATCCAAAAGTACAGTAAAAATAAAGTACAAAGTACTAAAAATAACATAAAAGAAGTGATAAATGTCCGAACTCATCACCCAAAATGGCAACTCTACCGACGGTGACCTCCCCACACTTAAAATGGAGTATCGTCCTCGATGCTACTACACGGACTCATGGTGAGGGTCAACAGTCGTATCTGGCTGCTGGGGCTGACGCTGTGGCTCCTCGGGGGGTTGCTGAACCTCCGGGATAGCCTGTGTCTGTGGTGGTGCCTCCTGCTGAGCCTGCTCCTCCTCCTGCTCCTCCTCCTCTGAAGAAGAAGAAGAATCGGCAATAGGGGGCAACTCGACTCCCAGTGCGATAAACATCTGATCCACTCTATCGAGACGTCGCATGATGTGGCACTCGCTACGCTCCATGAAGCAGAACAGACGCTGTACTAACAGATAGGTAGGCTGGGGTGCTGGTGGTGGTATCGGTGCTGCGGGGCCTGCTGCGGCTGAGGAAGAGGAAGCGACAGGTGTCGCTGCTGCTCTGGCTCTAGAGCGGCGCCAGGATGGGGGTTTCTCATGCACCCATGTCCCCACGGAATCACTTCCTCCTTTCCGTGGTCGGGGGGTGGTGTCTCATCATCTGCTTCCCATGGGGTGCCGGCCAGCTCAATCATCTCGGTGACCAAAGTGAGAAATGGGAGCATGCCACGGACATTTGCTCGCCACATGTATCTCCTGATCAACCGGGGGAAGTAGACCTCCTTCCCCTCCATAACACATCCAATCAGGACGAGCATGTCCACCGGAATTTCAGTAAAGTGGGTGGTAGGCATGACGTAATGGGTAAAGATCTGCTGCCACGTCCTGGCTCCCTCGAAAGATAAGTAAACAGCATCCGCTTGGGCTTCTTATTGTTAGTGTCCATCACCCAAGGGGCATCCGTGGTGGCAATAACATCCCTCAGAGCATCGTAATCAAAGGTCATACAATGTATCGCCACTTTCGCCTGCTCAATGGCATTTATGCCATCAGTCCTAGGCAGACAGTGTAATCTATCCTTAATAGATGCCTCCGTAACCAATATCTGACCGCCTCGCAGGTGAACTGAATCAAAGGTGTGTCTGAAGAAGTTACAGTAAAATTTTTTCACCCAGGATGAGTTCACCCCGCCTAGCTTCCTATCAATAAAGTCTAGGTCCATCCCCTGAATACGTGTTTGAATGGCTCGCCTCACGTCAGTTGGGAGGGTCAGTTTCTTTTCTATATTCAGATTCTTCTTCCGGTATGTCGGGAAAGCGGAGCTCGTAGTATAGGTTAGGGAACCTATACGCCTCTATAGGCGGCAGCTGCTGGTTAGCTTTGTCCTCCTCATTAAGAGGGTTCTTGGCATAGTCATAGTAAGGAGAAAGGGTGGAGGGCTGAGGTTTCTTGCGCTTTCTAGAGGTAACCTTAGATTTTCCTCTATCGGCCATCCTGAAAAAATAGATATACAAGATATAAAAAATTAAGCCACGTAGAGGAAAACAAAGCAAAGCATGACATATGCATGAAGTGAGCTAAAGAAGAGAATACTTGGAATGCAAGTAACAAAAATCAGAATTCAATTTGAGCTATAAACCAAGAATTCAAGCAATAGTTGCATACAATGCTTGTTTATTAAGCACAATACTTGTCATATACAAAAGAATGTGAAAGGTTTAATTTGAAATTAAAAAGAAAAGTTAGTAAGTTAATCAAGTTAGAAGTCAGAAAATTAGTTCAAAAAGTAGTGGTATGACGGTTATTGGCTTAATCAAGAGAAATTCAAAAAGGGTATGGAAAACAAGCACACTCAGTCATGAGGATGATGCAGTCATTGATGATGAAATATGAGTGTGCATAGAAGCAGACAATAGGAGAGCGATTCATCAACAATGCCCATGGTCACCAAGTACGATGCATATAAGCGGGAAACAAAGTAAACATGGAAATGCCACCCAAAGTAACCCACGAAATAAACTTGGTGCAAGTCAGGTGAAGCTCCATGTCAAGAGTGTCAAGTTCAGTTCTAGTTAGCAAGTTTAAAAACAAAACAATTTCTAGAAATTTGGGCAGCATTCCGGCAGTAAATCGGATGTTCCCGGATAACAAAAGTAGCAGCAACAAAGTCATATGAATGCAGAATGCAGCAAACATGTAAACACTAATCAACTCATGTGCTAGATGATAACAAGCAGAGTCACATTATTCACTTCAGCCAGGCAGCAATTAAACCAGTTATATGAACCAAAAGTGATGCAGCAATGATAATATACATAGAACACCAGCATCAATTACAGTCAACAAAGCAGTTTCAAATCAGCCAATTCAGGTAAACAGGAATGGAGCACTTATCAGGCCTAAAATCTTCTAACCACAACCTAACTACCTAACCTCCCAGGATCAATTAAAACATGCATATCTAACTGTCCTAACAAGCAGAAATTAAACATTGCTAACTAAAACAGAATACACTAAAAAGGAACTAAAAAACAGAGCAAAAGGAATGGAAAATGGGCCGGTCAGGGTGTAACCTGGGGATAGAGCAGAAGAGAAATGGAGCTGGGAAAGGAAGAAAGGTGCAGTGCCGCCTAGAGATGGCGGTACGCAACAGATCGCGGCAGCACGGAAGGTGGAGCAGGGGACGAAATGGTGAGAAAAAGGCAAGGAAAGGGGTATAGGTGAGGAGAGGAGAAGAAAGAAAGAGAGGAGAGAACGGGACAGCCGACGGTGATGATGGGTTTTGCCGGACGGTGGTCGGTTGATGGTTGAGAGAATAAGAGGGAGAGGGAACATTGGAAGAGGTAAGGGTGATGGACACGATTGCGCTAGGGCTCGCGTCCCTGGGGCTAAGACATTTTTTATCCACGCGTACGCGTCCTGTGCGCATCCGCGTGGATTGGCGAAGAGAGAGTACACGCGGAAGCGTCATGCGCGCTTACGCGTGGAATGGAAATGTGGGCATGGACGCGTATGCGTATGGTACGCGTCCGCATGGGTGAAAAGTTGGGCTAGACGCATAGTGCTGGCTCGGAGTTAGCACAACTCCCGGGTCATATGTATGGGAACTATGTCAGCGCATTGACGCGTACGCATCATGTACGCGTACGCGTGCATTCTCTTGTGCCCCAAGCCCAATGTTTGCATGGCGTTGGCCCAACTCTCTGGAATATATATGGGATCTGCGTTCACTCATCGACGCGTACGCGTACAGCGTGCGTATGCGTCCTTGCCCCTCCCCCTTTTTTTTCAGAAACACCACAAATAGCTAAAAGATCACCCTAACATGACCTACAACTCAAAACCAACGATAAATGCAAATTTACAAAAAATATTTTGGTTTTCGAAGGGTTTTCAAGTACAAGCAAGAAAAACTTGCATCACAAGCAACTAGCAACCAAATTGTTAAATCACTATATGAAGAGGAAACTATCTACAATGGCAACTCAAATCACTTATTAATCAAACTACAAGAGAGTGGAAAGAGTTTACCATGGTGGGGTGTCTCCCACCTAGCACTTTTAGTTTAAGTTCTTAAGTTGGACATTTTGGAAAGCTCTTTGTCATGGCGGCTTGTGTTTGTACTCATCCTTGAATCTCCAAGGATCCTTGCTCCTCAAATGGTTGACAGAAATTCCAACCATCTTCACCAAGCTTGGGTGGAGTTCAACCCAAGATATGCGTTCCTAAAGTTGGTCTTCAAAGTGTGATCCGGGGTTCCATATCTTATCTTCGCACCCGTCTGCAAGTTGATTGGCATGGTTCTTCCATCCGCGTGGTTGACACATAGAATTCTCTTTAGCAAGCCAAGTTCTCTTCCTAGACCCACACAAGTTTGCGTTCATCCAATCATGGTCCCTATGCTTTGAAAGTTCGACCCCAATGAGCCTAGTTCCAAACTTCCAACCACTACACAACTCCCTCTTACTAGTAACTCCGTAAAGAGATCTAAGTTGTCCATCCATTTCAATTAAGCCATATTCAAGTGAGAAAGTGAAGCTTAAGGATAAGAATTTTACCCACTTGAATGTTGGGTTAGACGGTGACTTGGGGAGGGGACCCTCCCCACACTTAGACAATGCAAGGTCTATTCCTTTGGGCTCTTCCTTAGTTATTTTCACCTCTTGACAACCTTTTTCAATTTCTTCGTGCTTGTCGACTTCTTCCACAAGGATATCAATATCACTTGGTGTGGAGTTGTCTTCAATAATGTCAATTTCACACCTAATGGGAGAGGATTCAACTTTTGATAGGAATTCGTTGATGATTGACTCCATCTCTTGATCAACCTCTTCATATTCTTCAATTTTGATATGTTCCGGAGGCGATTGAGACTCCCATGGTGGTTTCACATCTCCTAATTGTTCAACCATGTCTTCTTTTTCTTCAATAATTGTAGGTTCCTCCAATTGTTCCAACACAAAACACGACTCCTCTTTCTCCACCGGGTTTTTCAACCTCTTCTTCATGCTTTGCTTTTCTTTTGGTCTTTCACACGTGGTCACGGAAGCACCTTGAGTGTTCAAGCATTGGTAGGCTAAAGTTTGCACTACCTTGGTCAAGTTGGTCACAAACTCTAGGGTGTTCCTTTGCATATCCGCTTGTCCTTGAAGTAGCAAGGTGATAGGATCATCTATTGGAGCTTGGGGTGGATGAGAGGGTTCATCATTTTGGAGAGAAGGTTCATAGTAGGAAGGTGGTTCTACTTGAGAAGGGTATGGAGATGGTGGGTATTGAGGTAGTTCATGGTGGTAATCATGATAAGGTTGTGGTGGTTCTAAAGATTCATGCTCATAATGGTCACAAGGATATGGTATGGGTGATTGGTCATATGGTGGATATGGATCATAGGAAGGTGCTTGGTTTGGAAAGGCTTGTGAGTATGGTTGAAGTTCATGTTGAGGATAAGATTCATAGGCATATGATGGTGGCAATTGATTGTCGCAAAAAGATTCACCAGAGCCATTGAAATGACATGCATTAGGGAGGTGATTATACCTATACGAATTCGGAGGTTGTTGCCAATAGGAGTGATCAATTCCTTCAGGCTCCTCCCATCTTTGTTGGTTCCATCCTTGACACATGTGGTCATTGAAGTTCACAGTTCCTACAACAAAATTAGAACCAAACTCATAGCCAAAGTGAGAATTCATAATGAGAAGAGAAAATGGAAACAAGAGCTAATAAGAAATAATGAAACAAAGTGCTAAAACTAGCAAAAACTAGCGAGCAATCCAAAAATCAAGCTATTCACAATATTCACATATATACAATAACCAATAACACAACACCATTACAACTCCCCGGCAACGGCGCCATTTTGATGAATGGATTTTTGACGGTTTAGAATTCTCAAATAAAATCTCGTTGCAATATAGTTTCTAAACCAACACTAATCCTTTCATACAAAAATTTTTGTTTGTCACAAGTACAAACCCCTAATTATTCTAATAACCGAAGTATTTAAACCTCGGGTCATCTCTCAAAGGAATTACAGGGTAGTGTTCTTGTTATTGGCTATGGACATGTATATTTTGGGGTTTTGGATAAGAAACAAGAGAATTAAATGGCAATGGAAATCAAATGACAAAAAGGTCTTGGCAAGATTTGGTGGTCAAGGATCTCTATCCTTATCGCTAACCACAATATGATAATTGCAAGGATTAATTCCACTAACTCATCCTCTAACAAGTAAAGGAAAGTTAAATGAGCTATATCAATCCAAGTCCATAAGTCCTAGATATTCACTAATTGAATTAATGAGAGCTAGAGTCAATGGCTACCAACTATCAATCACTTAGACATTAGTAACTCAAGAATTCCTAAGTTACCTTCCCAAGCCAAGAACATAAAATTCTACTCTAACATCCTCTCAAGCATTTTGACAAACACTTGGAAGGTATAAAAGAAAAGCATAGTAAATTGACAACAAGAATGAAATCTAACAACAATTATTACAAGGAATTAACAACAACAATCAAAAAGAACATTATTGACATGAATTACCTCAAAATGAATTGAAAGGAAATAGAAGAAACAAGAGTAGATCAACAACAAAGTATAGAAACAAAGTAGACGAAATTACAACAAAAGAATAGAAGCACAAGATGTAACAACAAAGAATTGAAAGGTAGAAGTAGATGAAAGCATGAATTAAAACTTAGATCTAAGCTTATTATCCTAAATCTAATCCTAATCTTAGAGGGAAGTGAGAGCTTCTCTCTCTAAAACTAACCAAAAGTATTCACTAAACTAAAACTATGTGTAAAGTGATGGAATCCCCCTTGCTCTCCAATCCTTGGTCCTTTTAAGTGTTTTGGCGCCAAAGTTGGTTTAGATTGGGCCCCACAGCTTCTCAGAATTCGTTGGGCACGTTTTCACTTAAAAATCACATGCGGGCACCGACGCGTACGCGTACAGCACGCGTGCGCGTCCATGAGCTCATCCAATTCTTTGGCTTTTCCATGTGTTCTCCACTTTGCATGCTTTCCTCTTCACTCCTTTGATCCATTCCTCACCTTTTCGACCTGAAATCACTTAAGAAACCAATCAAGGCATCTAGTGGAATCAAAGGTGAATCAAAATTAGCTAATTTAAGGTCTAAAAAGTATGTTTTCACACCTAAGCACAAATTAAGGGAGAATCACAAAACCATGCTATTTCATTGAATAAATGTGAGAAAATGTTGATAAAATGCTCTAAATTCAACACATGATAAACCCTAAAAACGGGGTTTATCAGTAGACAGTCATTTGCATAAAGCTCTAACTCTCGTCATCAGGACAAGACCTACAATATGACAGACGCTCAGAGTATGAAATTAAAACATAGTTAGTCCATTCCTTAGGCTCTACAAGAAAGACTGCTCTAATACCATAATGTAACACCCTTATTACCAAAATGTCACACTTCCGGTTGCGTCATTCTGATAGCAAGGACATTACGACAACATCCATATATTTAATAATAAAAATAGGAGCCTTTAACTCGAATTTGTATCAAATTTTCTGTGAAAATCGGAAATACTTTTTTTTTTTGGAAACGTACATACATACATACAAACCAGACAAGTCACCTCATATATATATACACATAATAACTAGAGTTCATTATACAAGTACTTACAAAAATTACTATCATTACAAATCACGACTCCTATCCCTCTTTACAAAAATATAATAATAATGGCGAGAAAAAAATAATAACTAAGCTAGTGCAAGAATATCGCATAGCCAAAAGCGCAATAATCTCTTCATAAGCTTCTTTGTCCGTTTCCTGAAAAGATAAGGTTATAGGGGGTGAGAACTTAACCACACGGTCTCAGCAGAGAAGTTGTAGAATTGTCATAAGAAGATAAATAAAAACAAAGTTGTTTTCAGCTGTAGTGATCATTGCTCGTCTTATGAATTTTTTCATAAATCAATAATTAATTATCAAAATTCCAAATTCATATTTTACTTATAAAAATTCCAAGCAAACATAACATTTCACTGCTTGCCAAAGAACCATTCTAACCAAACTTACCACTGATTCATCCAATCATGGCCTCCGGCCCAACACAAATCAAATCATGGCCTCTGACTCAACGCATAATCAAATTAACACTCAAACCACCATAATCCAAACTAACCAGTCATAATCACAAGTAATAAAGTTCAAACACAATCAAGAGCAAATATAGCAAGTATAGCAATTACCAGTTAATCAGAAATATTTACATAGGCAAACCAAATACAGTATGCACACCCAAATAATGTCACATAGAAGCATATGATGCATGCCTGTCCTACTGGCCATAGCTCACATGTCGATTAAACTACCAGAACATGACACATCTGGTAGCTAACCTAGATATCGTCTCTAAACACGAAGAGAATCTTTAACCTTCCAAAAGGGAATCCTCAACCTTCTAAACAGAGAGAGACTGTAATGTAACGATAGAGAATTCTCAACTTAACTCGTTCATACCAAAGCTAGAAATTGAATTGAAGAGAATCTTCAACCTTCTCCATTCAATTCTCCGATATAACAAGAGAGGGAATCCTCAATCCCGCTTGCCCACCGCAACAAGAGAAGGAATCCTCAACCTCAACTTGTCTATCGCAACAAGAGAGAGAATCCTCAATCTCAACTTACGTATTCATGAGCAGACAAAGCCAACATCCTTACCACATCAATCCAAATCTCATTTCAATCAAACATAATCAAACATTACCAAAAATTGAATTAATAATACAGAATTGAACCGAAGAAAATCTTCAACCTTCTATCTAACTCTCCGATACGACAAGAGAGGGAATCCTCAACATCAAGCTTGTCCACTGCAACAAGAGAGGGAATCCTCGACCTCAGCTTGTCTACTCCCAAAACCCTTAGATTAATAATTAATTAAATTTTTGAATCTTTAACTAAATAAATAAATCTCTTTTCGTTGTTACTCAAAACTAAATAAGTAAATCATAAACTCATTTCTCAAATCAACTAAAATCATATAACTCATTTTCATTACTTTATTTTTCATTAAAAATCCTCAAAACATGATCTTTAATTTGAATCAATTCAATAAAACTCGTTTCTATTCTATCAAGTACCCAAAACATATTTCTTTTCATAATTGATCAAACTAAAATAAGTTAAATATCTAATTCACTTCTATTACTTTAATTTCCTCTAGAACTCATAAAAAAACATAGTCCTTAAACCAAAATTAGTCAAACAAAACCCATTCCCGTTCAATCAAATACCCAAAACATATTTTCAACTTCATTTCTTTATTTTAAGACTTTCCCAAAAAGCCTTAAAAATCATTTTGTTTCACTAATCAAATTCAGATTATTTAAATCCACTCGAATTGAATAATCTAGTTCATTACTTTAAATTTATTTAAATACTTATAAAACTTTTGGCAGCATCTTTTCTAAAACTTAGACTTTGCCATCCTTCAAGGGTTCCAACCAAACCATTCCTCAATAAAACATACAATTCATATTTCCAAATACAAAACCATTTATCAATATAAGCAAACAAATCAGATTCCAAATCAAACTTTCATTAACTACCATAATACCAACTTAATCGATGAATAATTCAATCAAGTAAATAGTCATATTCATCCAAAACTAACCAATCAATCCATAAGTCTTACAAAATCATAAAAATACATTTTTACAATAATATCGACTTATAACAATTCTTGAAAGTAAAATGAATTTAAGAAAAAAGCTCCTACCTCGAATAGCCGAAACCCACAAAACCAAATGCGTCCAAAAAACCTTTTTCTCATGGCCCACCACAGCGACAGCCGCAACTACAGCTCCACTATATCCATAGCCACAACAGCAACTTTATTCACAAACATGCGAGAACTGTAGCTCAACCCTAAGATATTAACGTCGCAAAATCCTGAGTCATATATAACAGAATAGCGACTCCGGGTGTTTGGAACAAGGAAAGCTTACCATAATTACGAATAACTGAGAGAACAGAGCAGCAGCAACTCCAGATGACTTTCGGCGAGTAGAACAGTGGTAGAGAACTCCGACGACAGCTTCAACCAGCGGCAGAATAACTCGTTGTGACAATATCATCCAACATAAACGACTAAAGCGACAATCCTTATGGTAATCACGACTTTGGCGTCACAGAAAGGAATAAAAAACAGGGCTAGAGCTTACAAGAGTGTGGTGGCTCCAATGGTGGTTTTCGGCAACGGCGGCAACGATAGTAGACAGCTCTTCCCCCGTCACGCGTTTCTCTCTTCCCGAGCCATTTCTCTCTTTTTGAAGCCCACAACGATGATGGCGACACTGAAGACTTTGACGGCGGCAACTCCTCGCGGCTCCTCGGGCAACAACGAGCACGAATGGTGGCGCAGGTGGCAATGCGAACGATCTGGCATGGCAGTAGCAGCATCTCTTCTTCGTCAGTGACGGTGTAGACGACTTCACATGGCACGGCGGCGTCTCCAAAATAAAGTTCATAATATAAATATTCAAATTAAAGCATATAAAATTCTCATTATTTTTCAATTACTAAAGCTTTAAATTTTTGAATGCGAAAATTTTTCAATCAATATAAAAATCTCTGAAAATATAATCTTTTGTAAATATAATAAATCATAAATAACTTATTATTTAACTTCCAAAAATTCGGGATCTTACACCAATGACAACGACTCCATTCACACCTCCAACGTCCTCCCCCAACTGTTCTCTCCACGGCGTCGTTCCCTTCCATATCCAATCCTGATAGTCGCGATGTGTGCGGCTCTCCAAACAATTCTCGCTGGACGCATGAAACTCTCCATGCAGCACGGATGCTCGGCATTGAACAAGTATTACTGTTAACTCCTGATGATGGATCTTGCAGCCATACATGTCAGACCGGTTGCCACGATGCCTCCAAACGCACGCATTTGGAGGCAGAGGAAGGTTGCAGATCATGCCACGACAACAAGCCACACACCATCGAGTGAGGCTCGCCACTCGTCCGCCACCAACGACGCCATGCTCCACGTAGTGGACGGCGAAGGACATTGTTGCTGTTGGATTCTTCTTCTTCTTCTTGGTTTTAGATGATTCTTTTTAGTAATTTTTCTTATGTTTTGGATATGTCTTCTCTTTAGGTTTTGAATTTTTTTAATAGTTTTAGATATTTTTTTCTTTGTTTTCAAATGTTCTTTTTCTAATATTTTTGGATGTCTCATTTTATTAGGTTTTGGATTTTTTTCACATTTTAGATATTTCTTTTTATTAGGTTTTTGGATATTATTTTTACAATAATTTTAAATGTTTGATTTCATTTGACTTTTAAATGTTTGTTTTAAATTTTGGATATTTGTTTTCGTTTGATTTTGGTTGTTTCTCATGATCATTTGAAATTGCACTCTCTCCAAAATAAAGTTAAAAAAAATGTTGCTAATTGACTGCACTCTTGTTGATTAGCTAACAAAATTGTTAATAAAAATATGCACATACTGTATATTTTTATTTACCATATTCTACATTTATTCAAGTTTCTGAAAACTGGTAATCGATTTTTATTAGTTTAAAAATTCAATCACTTACTTC
>NC_029788.2:95098327-95114318 GCF_000816755.2 Arachis ipaensis
GTGCAGGGGGGAAAATAAAAAGAAAAAGAAAATTTATTATTATTATTATTATTATTATTTAAATTAAAAATAAAATAATTTAAAAAAAAAACTTTTTATTAAATTTAAATTATCTTATTTATTATTAATTTTTGATGTAGAGTTATATTATAAAATCGAGTATTTATTAATTAATAAATTAAAAATTTTTATACCTCAGAATGTCCAATAAGAGCGTCGTTTTCAAACCAACGACGGTCTTAAAGAAATAATGTGCGCATGTACTATTTTATGTGTGGCCGAAGCCTTAAGGAAACAAAGAGAGGAATGAGATAACGTGGCTACATGCTTATATACATATATATAATTCTTATACATTATACAAGTTTCCTTTATAATATATCACCATGACACATGTTTCTTTTATTTTTACTAACCTTCACACCGAATCACTTCTATTACATTAATCATGATCTCACCTTATCATTCTCTAATGTGACTGAATTCAAAGAAGAAAGAAAAAGAATGAAGGCCGAGAGGGAGAGAGAATGAGAAACCATGGAACTTTTGATCTTCGGTGCTCGATTTTTTGATATTCGAAACTCTAATAAAAAATTTAATTCAATAAAAGTGTTCATATCTTTCTCTTTTATACGTTGGTATTATTTTTATTTGGTGGAAGCTGACGGTAACATAGTTCCTCTTCCTCTTGAGTTCGGTTAATTGAAGTTTTAGAAGGCACACACGATTTCTAACGTTTTTCTTTTCAGCAGTTCAGTCAAAAAAAATTTTCAAAACTTTTGTTGATTTTGATTTCATACGGAGGTAGGGATTCGTTTTTAAAATTATAAGTTTTTAATTCATGAAAGCTCAAAAGCTTAATGAGTAATTGCAAATAATTTATGACTGTCTGGATTAGTTAAATGATGAATTTGTATTGGATTTGTGATTGTGAAAATAATTGAATTTCATGAATATGTATTTGATTTTCTGAATGTTTGAGAATTGTCGAAACTGTGGCTGTGAATAAATTATGTACATGCTTTGGTAAAATGATGTATGAATTGAGTACTGGTTTGAATTGAGTTAAGTTAAGGTATGATGAAAGTGAAGGAGCCGTGAGGGTGGTAAAGTCTATTTTTAAGAAGAGATTCTGTCTAAATTCTTGTAAAAATATACGAAAAAAGTAATTTTATTTTGGAAACTTGATTTACAAGCTTATTTTGAGAAATAACTCTATGTTAGAAAAAGATTTGGTTTACATATTTATTCATAATTGAGAAAAGGGTTTTTGTATTAAAAATTTGATTTATTGAAAGTGATCTTTGAGAATTAAAAATGGATTTATAATATTGAATTTGATTTGTTTGAATTATCAAGAAGGATTTTTGAGAATTGAAGATGGTTTGGTAAGGACTCTTGAAGGGTGACAAAGGCCGGATTTTAGAGGAAGTACTGTAGAAATTTTTATAAAACTCCGAGGCTTGTTTAAAGCATTATTTAAAAGAAAATTTGATTTAAGAATCGTATTAATTGATTTCGATTTATTAAGAAAAATATTCTTTTTTTTCAGTACGATTTATTAAGAAAAGTATAATGCTTTAAGTTCAATATATTGAGAAAAGATTTTGTTTTAAGTTAGGAATTGAGTTCGATTTATTAAGAAGATGATTATTATCTTGATTAAAAGTTAAAGAAGTTTGGGTATTTAGAAATTAATGGTTTTAATGCTAAGATAGAAGGTATACCTATGAGGTGATGTGGAGATAAGAGTGATTGATTATTTGGTGATGAGGAGGTATGTGTAATTAAGCGGTGATGCGGAGGTACGTTTAATAATGTAGGTGATGTGGAGGTGTGTGTATGTAATTAGTGATGTGGAGGCATAAAGAGAATGAAAAGTGCTAATGCGGAAGTGCCCGCCTTACTGATAGCCAAAGATTGCTAATGCGAGAATGTCCGCCTAACTGATAGCATATTGATTGATTGAATGGGCCTTTGTGCCAAATTGCTAATGCAGCCTGCTTAACTGATAGCCTGAAATTGCTAATGCGGGAATGTTTGCCTAACTGATAGCCTATTTCTTACCGTGATGCCAATATATCCTAACTGACACGGGTTCGCCCATGATGATAATTGTGCCTGACTGACATGGTAAGAAGCCATATTCGGGGTTCGCTCCGAGTAACGTCGGGTTGTGGATAGAGAATCGACGCGTGAGCTCATGGCCTGCATAGGAAAGGCATGCATCATATTGTTTGCGCATTTGCATTTGATTGTGGTTGTTTATCTTGTTTATTTGTGATTGTGCTGTTGTCTTGGTGACTTGCTTGTATGCTTGACTGGACATTTTACTTGTGCTGTGGATTTAATAATGTGGTGGGAGCTGATGTTTGTGGTTTGGGTTTAAGTATATTATTTGCATTGCTGGCTTATTTAGATATTACGATAATTGAAGAATGTTGTTAAGAGATGAGGAATTGTTAATGTTACGAAAATTTTGTTTAAGTAATGTGATTTAAAGAAAGGGTTTTACACGGTTTTAGGCAAGACTTAAGAAGGATTTCAAGGGTTTAATAAAGAAATTTGTTTCGGGTTATGAGTTAACTATTTGTATATTATTCTGTATATTTTTATGGCATTTTCTATCCCTACTGAGAATATGCGAGGACGACGTTCTCACCCCTACAGATCTTCTATTTCAGTGACAGGCCCAGGAATCCTTGGCGGGGAGTCGTGATTGAACATCGTTGCTTTATGTAAATATATATCCGTATTTTCTGTAGTTGGTTTAGCCTTAGATTTCTCCCTCAATATTATCTCTATTCGGTTCGTATTCGCGAAAGCTCAATATAAAATAAACGCAGTATATAAATAAAAGAATAGAGATAAGTAGTGCTCGGACTTTTAGTACGATCATGAGGTACTAAAAGTTAAGGTGTTACACGATCGACCTCTAGAACTTGCACCCCGTGGACTTTGGAATACTTTTTTTTTAACAAGAGAGCTCTAACACAATAAAGTGGAGCGACAAACAAACCAGCAATTCAACATGAACAAGTAAAGAAAATAAACAAAAAATTTCCTTAATGTCATCTCTGGCATTGCCATTAACAACAAAAAGGATCCAAACTACTCCAATCTCTATAACTGTTTAAAGATTTCTGAAATACCTCCTCTGCACTTCCTTCCTTGTTATTAAAAATCCGTCCGTTCCTCTCTAGCCAAACGTTCCAAATAATCGAAAAAAAAAAGCATATGAGCCACTTGATGCACTCTACCTTCCAGTTAGCAACACCTGTCCAACTCTCAAAGTATTCTTTTAGTGAGCCCAAAATAGATCATGATCTCCCAAATTCAGATAGCCATTGACACCATACCTGTCAAGTAAACTCACAACCCAGGAACAAATGGTGAATATGTTCAACTTCTTTTTTACACAAAATGCATATGTTATCACCGTGACTAATAATTCCCAACCTATGCAGTCTTTCTTTATTATTTACTCTTCCTATCAATGTAAACCAAATAAATAACTCCACTCGTGGCGGCACCAAACTTTTCTATATGGTTCTTGTGAAACTATAGCTGGTTATATCCTCAGGGAGTGATTCTGACTGTATTACCTGCACAAAAGAGTTAGTTAAAAATATACCTTCCTTGTCAAACTTCCAAAAAATTCTGTCTTGCTTATCATGTGCTAGCTTTATAGACCTTAAAGTCTCATACAATTGATCCACTAATTTCAACTCCCAATGGTATAAATCTCGCCTCCACTTGAAATTCCAAATCTACTCTAACCCATCCCAAAACCCACAATCCCCTATGACAGATCATTTTTTGTTTGAAATAGAGAAAAGCCTTGGAAGACTTATCTTTAACGGACCACTTTGTAACCAAATATCTTTCCAGAATCGAGTCCTCCTTCTGTCACCCACCTCCATGGACAACCCCGCAATCATCTTATCTTTTACAGTACTATTCTTGAACTGCAGCTGACAGATATCCTTCCATGCACCCCCTCTAGTAGGTAATGTTTGAGTTGATAACATCACAATGGGGTTTAAATCATATCAAGAGCATACAACTTTCTTCCATAATGGACATTTCTCTTTTGAAAAATGCTACCACAACTTGAAGAGGAGTGCAATGTTTCTAACCACAACATTACCTACCCCTAACCCAGCCATCTTTTTAGGGGCTTGAACAACCTCCCACATAACTAGCGCCAAACCATTCCTACCTTCCTCCTTGCTCAACAGGAATCTTCTCTGCAATGATATTAACTTTTCTGCCACTACCTTCGATATCTTATACAGGCTCAAATAGTACACCGGCAAGCTAGTTAACATAGATTTAATAAGGACTAGCTTGCCCGCTTTATTGAGCACCTTTGTCTTCCACAGGCTGAGCTTCTCCTTTACCTTGTCAATTATCGGTTTCCAATTCCTAACCAGTCTTGGGTTTGCTCCTAAAAGAATGCCAAGATATTTGACTAGAAGGCAGGCCTCCTTGCATCCCAATAAGTTGCACATGTTGTACGTCCACTGATGTTCACAATTGATTGGGATTAAACTTGATTTATCAAAGTTAATAATTAACCCTGACATCATCTCAAAGCACCTTAGCAACCTGACATAGTTTCTGATAGTCTCCTCTTCTGGTGGACAGAACAATATAGTGTCATCTGCAAACTGGAGGTGTGACAACTCTATATTGTCCTTACCAGTGAAAGAACTGAAGATTGATGGTTTAGAAGTTATGGTAAATACTCGTTGCAAGTATAGTTACTAAACCAAGCAATCAACCTTTCTTACAAACGTTTTGGTTGTCACAAGTAACAAACCCCTTTTAAATTGATAACCGAGTATTCAAACCTCGGGTTGTCTTCTCAAGGAACTGCAGGGAAGTATGTTCTTATTATTGGTTATGGAGATTGTAAATTTGGGGTTTCAAGGATGAGGAACAAATATGACAAATAATTTAAATGGCAATTAAAAATAAATAAATACTGTAAAGCAAACTTTTGGTAAGGTATGAGAAAGTAGAGGTCCTATCCTAGCTATCCTTATCAATGGTGATGATGGTTGAATCTTAATTCCACTTTGTTAACCTTTACTAAGATAAAGGAAGGTCAAGGGATTAATTGGTTTGATTTTTGAATCCTATTTATTTCCTAAGAAAAGATTGGGATTATGGAAGTTCAATTCAATTAATAAAGATAACAATTATCAATCACGTTTGAGTTTGATAACTCCTGAGTTACTGATTTCTTAACTAAGACTAAAAGGAGAAAAATAAATCTACTTGGAATAAAAATGTCTTCAGAGTAAAATCAACAATAGCATGAATAAGAGAAATCAATATTAAACTGAAATACCTCAAATAACATTAATAAAAGAGTAATCTGTAACATGAAAGGATTCATAAAGTAGCTTGCAAAGGTAAATAAAAGGAATATTGAACCTGATCAAAAGAGATAATCCTGAAAGTGAATAAAAATCCTAAATCTAAATCCTAATCCTAAAGAGAGAGGAGAGAACCTCTCTCAAAATTATATCTAAATCATGGAAAGTAAAAATTGGCGAGCTCTCTTTGAATGGATGCATTCTCCCACTTTATAGCCTCCAATCTGTGTGTTTTGGGCTGAAAACTGGGTCAAAAGCAGCCCAGAAATTGCCCCCTACGATTTCTGTTACGTTTAGGTCGCGGGCAAGTGACGCGGAGGCGTCGTCCATGCGGCCACGCGGGTTGAGGTTCGCAGATGTGACGCGGACGCATCATTCACGCGTTCGCGTCGCCTAACTTCGGGGAAGCTATGGCGAATTATATATCAAATCGAAGCCCCAGACGTTAGCTTTCCAACACAACTGGAACCGTGTCGTTTGGACCTCTGTAGCTAAAGTTATAGCCGTTTGAGTGCAAAGAGGTCAGGTTGGACAGCTTAGCAGTTTCTCCAACTTCTTGTATTCCTTCCACTTTTGCATGCTTCCTTTCCATCCTTTGAGCCATTCCTGCCCTGTAATCTCTGAAAACACTTAACACACATATCAAGGCATCTAATGGTAATAAGAGAGGATTAATATTAGCAATTTAAAGGCCCAGGAAACATGTTTTCAACCATAGCACAAAATCAGAAAGGAAAACGTAAAACATGCGAATAGTATGAATAAGTGGGTAAAGAGTTGATAAAAACCACTCAATTGAGCACAAGATAAACTATAAAATAGTGGTTTATCAACCTCCCCACACTTAAATATTAGCATGTCCTCATGCTAAGCTCAAGAGAAGCTATAAAGAAATGAAGAGGAATGGTAGAATGCATGAAATGCAACCTATGAATGCAACTACATGCTAAATGCTTTTACTTACTTGGTTAAGAGTAAATAAGTTCTCCAAGAATAAATATGAACTGGATTTCACTAATTCAGATCATAAAAATGAAGTACAAATAGACTTGTAGAAGAAAATAGCTCATGAAAGCCGGGAACAAAGAATCGAGCATCGAACCCTCACTGGAAGTGTATGCACTCTAATCGCTCAAGTGTTTTAGGTTCGATTCTCTCAATTCTCTACTAACTTTGCTTTCTAAGGCTTGCTCTTCATCTAACAATCAACATAAATTTAATGCACAGATACACATATCAAGAGGTCTTTTAAGGGTTGTAATGGGGTTAGGGTCAAGGTAGGATTGTATTTGGCCAAGTGGACTAAAATCTGAATCCTCAATTAACTTAAACTTTCCACCTAACTTTAGACAATCCATGTAATCATAATACCACATCTAACTATCCATTAACCATGTTTTTCACATATTCATGCATTCTAATTTCAAGTACAGTACATATGCATTGCCTTCAACATTTACTTCGGGGCATTTTGTCCCCTTCTACTTATTTGCTCTTTTTCTTTTCTTTTTCTCACTTCTTCTTCTTCTTTTATATATATATATTTTTTTTTTCAATGCATATGATTAAATTATTGGATGCATGAATTATGTCCTAAACATTTCTTTCACATTTTCAGAAAATTCTAACATACTCAATTCTCAAACCAAATGGTTCCAAACTCAACTTTTCCCATACTTAATTTATGAGCACTCTCACTAGTCTAAGCTAACTAAGGATTCAAATTAAGGACATTATTGTTTTCCGCTTAGAGTTAATGATGTGCTAAAGTAAGGAACAAATGGGTATAATAGGCTCAACATTGGTTTGCAAAGAATAATGAAAAGGTATAGCCATATGGGTATGTAAGCTCAGTGAAACAAAGGCCTCAATCATATAAGTGCATGTATACATCAAACCATGAAAATATAGAATTAAGCAAGACAAAGATCACAATTTTAGAGAGAAAAATACACACTAAAAATAAATTATTGGTTGATAAAATGCAACCAATCAAATAGGCTCAAAATCTCACTGGTTTTGTGTGTTCGAGCTCTAAACCATGTTCCAAAATAATATTTCTTCAAACAAGTTTAATAAAAAGTTTTAATTTAAATTAGTGAAATACTCTAAAAATTTCTTGAAAAAGAAAATACGACTTTAACCAAGTGGTAAAATATGAAAAAATCAAACAAATATGCAATCAATCATGCAAATGCAACGACTAACAAGGAAAATAAAATATTGGTGTTTGAGATAGGAAGGTATTAACCCACGGAGATCGGTATCGACCTCCCCACACTGAAAGATTGCACCGTCCTCGGTGCATGCTGAGATTTGCAGGTGGATGGGTTGTTTCAACTGTTGCTTTTCTCTAAGGATTGTGCAGATGGACTTGTCTGTTTTCCCTTATAGAAGTTTCTCCCTTTTTCCGTCTTCGGTGGCCAGCCTGAAAGAAGAGAAAAAGAAAAAGAGTAACCCAAAAATAAAGATAAGAAAATAAATGAAATATGGGTGTTAATGCCAAATAATAGAGGTCTCATTTACATGGAAGCTTCAACATGCAAGTGAGAAAACAGTAGAAGTACATGGCAAATCAAGAGTGCAAAAATTTGCAACAATAGGGAAGAGAGTGTGGGTAAGGAGAGATAATATAAATTCATGTCAATGTAAAAGTAATACAGGTATAAAAGGTTGGCATTGATATAAATAATATTACCTATCCAGAATAAAACAAGTCACTAAGCACCCAAAATAATTCAAGAGAAGATGCAACAGTTAAATAAGAAAATTTTAACACCAAAGGTAAAAAATAATGAATTTAGAAAAGAAAACAGAAATATGCACAAAATTAAGATGCAATGAATGAAATATGCAAATAAATTAAGTAAAATAAAAGATAAGAAGAATGAGAAGGGAAGGAAGGGAAGAAGAAGTAAGTAAGAAATAAGGAGGGAAAAGAGAAAATAGGATTTTGGGAAGAGAAAGATAAGATATTTTGGCAATTTAGGTTGAGCTGTGCGGCGCAAGCGACACGGTCGCGTGGGCACACGGTCGCGTCGGTCACGCGGTCGCGTGACCCGTTTTATGCTACTGGCGCGAGGGTAGCCTCGCTCTCGCACAACTCTCTGTTAAAAAATCATTAATTGCCAAATATTGGGTGACGCGATCGCATGGGGCATGCGATCGCGCGAGTAGCCACTTAGTAGGATGTGACACGGCCGCGTGGGGTACGCGGTCGTGTGAGATGGACTGCGCGTCCAGCGCCAGTCCAGCACCACTCTAGCACAACTTTCGACTGTGCACCATTATGACGTCGAATTCCAGGGCACGCGGTCGCGTGGGAGGCCAGTATTCCCATTCGACGCGGACGCGTCAGCGTCGCGGTCGCGTGGGACAATTTGTGCCACGGGCACGCCTCCAGCCACGCTCTCGCGTGACTCTTTGTTCGTTTTATTATTCTCTCCCAACACTTGCGACGCGGGCGCGTCAATGATGCGGTCGCGTCGCGTAAATTTTTTTTTAAATATGCAAAATGCATAATGCAATGCTAATATGAATGTTATGCATGATTCCAGGTTCAATGAAATAAAATATAATAAAACTCAAAAACAAATAAAACTAAATAAAATTGAAAAAGGAACAATCATACCATGGTGGGTTGTCTCCCACCTAGCACTTTTAGTTAGAGTCCTTAAGTTGGACATTTGGTGAGCTTCCTGTTATGGTGGCTTATGCTTAAATTCGTCCAGAAATTTCCACCAATGTTTGGAATGCCAACAGCCTCCGGGGTCCCAAACTAGGCATGTGAAGCTTCTGAGCAGCTTCAAACATATTTTCAGGCTCCCGGAGTGATGAATATCAGAATATTTTCCAGGATCCCAAACTTTGGTTCTAAATCCGCCTTCGTTTTTATCTATACTTTTCCATCCGGGCGGTTTGGAAATTAGATTCTCACCAAGATGACCAAATGTTTTCCGAGATCCATTCGATTGAACATGATACCAATCTGTGCACTTCGAGTTGAAGCGTGGAACTTTATTGAACCTTGTGCACCAGCTCTGAGTGCGAGCCATTTCCCTCTTACTCTTAAAGCCGTAGAGAGCTCTAAGCTGGCCATCTGTTTCAAGCAAACCATATTCAAGTGGAAAAGTAAAGATTAAAGCTAAGGAGTGTACCCACTTGAAGCTTGTATTAGGTGGTAATGGCCTTGGGATAGGTGTTTTTAGTGGTTCTATAAGTTCTGCTCCCTGGTAATCTTCTGTGAATTCCTCCACTTCTTTGCAAGGATCTTCAAATGCATCTGTGTCCTGATCAAAGTCTTCTATGTCTTCCTCATCACTTAAGTCATAGACTGGAGGTTGAGAGAAATCTACCTCCGCATCATCTTTGTATTCACTTGGGGAAGATTCTTCGATCTCAGAGAATTCACTTGCGGATGCAAGTTCATTACTAAGAGAACTTGACTTGTGACTATCATCATCAAGGGAATTTGTGTACTGGGTTATTCCGTCTAGTTCTTCATAAACGACTTGCCTTGGGGATTGTGCACTATCCTCCTTAGCATTAACTGTAACGTCCTTGACGGAGTTCTCCTCAACTCTGGATTCCCATGGAGGTTCAGCGTCTCTTAGATCTTCAACCAACTCTTCTTCTTGTACAATGACAGCTTCTTCTACTTGTTCTAGTACGAATTCATGCTCTGCCTTGTCCACTGGAGTTTCTAGTGTCTCCTTCATGCTACGCTCTTCATTAGATTATCCACATGGGGCTGTGGTCGGTCCTTGAATGTTCGCGTGTCTAGAAGCTAATTGAATTACTGCTTGCTCCAGTTGTCGAATGGTTGTTTGAAGTTTATTTACTGTTGCCTTGAGGCGAACCTCTGATTCTCTGGGTGATGGATTTGGACATGAAACATAGGGAAGTGGTGGTGCTTGGGAGTGATTGGATTGGAACTGGGGTAGGAAAGGATCATACGGTGGCGAATGGTGAAGAGAAGCTTGTGAGTGTGGTGGTTCGAGGTTATGTTGAGAGGATGGTCTATAGGCACGGGGTGGGGCTTGTTGGTAGTTACAAGGTTGTCCACCATATTTATCAGCTGGGTATGCATTGTAGAATGGTCGTTGTCCATGATATCTTGGAGGGTGTTGTTGCCTGAAGGGTTGATTAGATCCTCTTGACTCCATCCATCCTTGATTGGTTTGACCTTGATGCATATTCCTACTGTAACTTCTATTTCCTTCAACAAAGTTAGAGCCAAACTCAAAGCGAGAGGGGTGAGAATTCATGGTAGCAAATAAAAATAAAAAGGAAAAATCAAAAATAAATAAACAAGCAAACGAAAAATATTTACAATAACCAATAATAAGGCACACGTTAGCAGTTCCCCGGCAACGGCGCCATTTTGAAAGAACTGAAGATTGATGGTTTAGAAGTTATGGTAAATACTCGTTGCAAGTATAGTTACTAAACCAAGCAATCAACCTTTCTTACAAACGTTTTGGTTGTCACAAGTAACAAATCCCTTTTAAATTGATAACCGAGTATTTAAACCTCGGGTCGTCTTCTCAAGGAACTGCAGGGAAGTATGTTCTTATTATTGGTTATGGAGATTGTAAATTTGGGGTTTTAAGGATGAGGAACAAATATGACAAATAATTTAAATGGCAATTAAAAATAAATAAATACTGTAAAGCAAACTTTTGGTAAGGTATGAGAAATTAGAGGTCCTATCCTAGCTATCCTTATCAATGGTGATGATGGTTGAATCTTAATTCCACTTTGTTAACCTTTACTAAGATAAAGGAAGGTCAAGGGATTAATTGGTTTGATCTTCGAATCCTATTTATTTCCTAAGAAAAGATTGGGATTATGGAAGTTCAATTCAATTAACAAAGATAACAATTATCAATCACATTTGAGTTTGATAACTCCTGAGTTACTGATTTCTTAACCAAGAACAAAAGGAGAAAAATAAATCTACTTGGAATAAAAATGTCTTCAGAGTAAAATCAACAATAGCATGGATAAGAGAAATCAATATTAAACTGAAATACCTCAAATAACATTAATAAAAGAGTAATCTGTAACATGAAAGGATTCATAAAGTAGCTTGCAAAGGTAAATAAAAGGAATATTGAACCTGATCAAAAGAGATAATCCAGAAAGTGAATAAAAATCCTAAATCTAAATCCTATCTAAATCATGGAAAGTAAAAATTGGCAAGCTCTCTTTGAATGAATGCATTCCCCCACTTTATAGCCTCCAATCTGTGTGTTTTAGGCTGAAAACTGGGTCAAAAGCAGCTCAGAAATCTCCCCCTGCGATTTCTGTTACGTTTAGGTCACGGGCAAGTGACGCAGAGGCGTCGTGCATGCGGCCGTGCGGGTTGAGGTTCGCAGATGCGACGCGGACGCGTCATTCACGCGTTCGCGTTGCCTAACTTCGGGGCAGATATGGAGAATTATATATCAAATCGAAGCCCCGGACGTTAGCTTTCCAACGCAACTAGAACCGCGTCGTTTGGACCTCTGTAGCTAAAGTTATAGCCGTTTGAGTGCGAAGAGGTCAGGTTGGACAGCTTAGCAGTTTCTCCAACTTCTTGTATTCCTTCCACTTTTGCATGCTTTCTTTCCATTCTCTAAGCCATTCCTACCCTGTAATCTCTGAAAACACTTAACACACATTTCAAGGCATCTAATGGTAATAAGAGAGGATTAATATTAGCAATTTAAAGGCCTAGGAAACATGTTTTCAACCATAGCACAAAATCAGGAAGGAAAACGTAAAACATGCGAATAGTATGAATAAGTGGGTAAAGAGTTGATAAAAACCACTCAATTGAGTACAAGATAAACCATAAAATAGTGGTTTATCAACCAGCCAGCAGTGGCACAATACGTCTGTTCCTGACTGCCACCCCTACCATCCTTTGCAGAACATCAACACCTAGAACAAACAAAAACAGAGATAGTGGATCACCTTGTCTCAAACCCCTCTCCATCTTAAATGGTTTAGATGGTGAGCCATTTACCAGGATCGACATAGATGCTGTGCCAACATACTCCTTAACCCATTCCCTCCATCTCTAACCAAAGCCCATCTTCTGTAGCACAATATCCACAAACTCCATTTAACCCGATCATAAGCCTTTTGAAAGTCTAATTTAATGATTACCGCTTTCTTTCTTCTCGTCTTCAGCCATTGCACTATTTCGCAAGCAATAAGTGCCCCATTATGTATTTTTCGATCCTTCACAAAAGCACTCTGTGTCTCCCCCACTAGACTTGGCATGACTGATCTCATCCTCCTAACCATTACTTTGGAAATCACTTTGTATACGCAATCTACCATGCTGATCGGTCAGAGGTCCTTAATCTCCTTGGCTCTAGTGTACTTAGGTACAAGAGACACCCAAGTAATATTGGAGTTAGAAGACAACCTTGATGATCGAAAGAAATCCAGAACAGCTGTGGTAAACTCTGCACCAATCTCATCCCAGCACTTCTTAATGAAATTCATGTTATACCCATCACTTCTTGGAGGCTTGGAAGATTTGCAATCCCATACTGCCTCTCAAATATCCTGCGTTGTTAGTAATCTCTCTAAAGCTATCAACTCCTCTTCATCAATCCGATTTATCAGTCCGTCCCTAAATCCCACCATCGGTGATCTCTCCTGGTGATACAACTCTTTATAAAGTTCTCTGATAGCAATCTTGATCAGAGCTTGATTTCTTATCAACCTTCCGTTAATTTCCAAGGCATCAATTCTATTGTTCCTTCTTCTTGCTGACGCCAAGTTATAGAAGTACCTAGTATTTTTATCGATGTCCTTCGCATGCTTGGAGCGTGACATTTGCTTCCAGTGTGTTTTTTTTCTCACACACTACTGCTTGCAACAGCTTACTAGAGCCTTCCTTCTAGCCTTCGCTGTACCACCATAAACTTCATTTCCTGCCAACTCATCTATCTTTCTAATCTCCTCCTCAAACTGTTGAATTTTCTTATCTATGTCACCAAATTTTTTCTTATGCCATCTTCCCAAAGGCACCGTAAGAGCCTTCAACTTATCCGTAAATTGCACCTCACCAAGATTCCTCCATTTCTCTCTGACCATTCTTAGGAAACCTTCATGTGTAAACCAAGAATCTAAGCTTTGAAATGGACGCGAACCACCTCTGCATATGGTATTCTCAACTATAATTGGACAGTGATCTGACAAGTCTCGCAGACCCCCTTTTAACTGAATCTCCGAAAACTTCTCCATCTATTCTACACTCACTAGAACTCTATCAATACGACAGCAAGAGTGGCCTCTAAACCATGTAAATTTGCGATCATTCAAAGGTAAATTCACTAATTGCATATCTTGAACCCAACTCTTAAAATCTTCTGCTGACGCTGTTAATCTGTCCTGACCTTTCCTCTCTTCAACCTGTATAACCTCATTAAAGTTACCCATGTAGCATATCAGGACTTGATATAAGCCAGCTATAAAGCTTAGTTTCTCCTACACAGCAAGTTTTTCTACTCTAGTATGAGCACCATATACCAAACCAAAAGCACAACAAAAATCATTTTTCAAAAGGACTCCTTTAACACATAACCATCTCTCCCCTTTGTAACAGTTATTCATTTTGAACAGCATGACGTCCCACATTAACAGTAGACCCCCGGACATGCCTTCCAATCCTACAAACTCCCACCCTACAGCATCGCTCCCCCAAATTCGTACTACATCAAACTTAGTCACAACTTACATTTTAAACTCAACCAAACTTAACATATTCAGTTTCTGGACTTTGGAATACTGAATTCGAAGAAAAATGCGAAACTTGATAGCTACAAAGATAGTCAATTATAAAAGGATAAATGTTTGGGTGTTCTGAGAGCATTATGAATGCTTTTATTATTTGCTATTTATTGTGTTGGTTTTATGATACTTCTTATTTGATTGGTTTTGTTATCTTGTGTCCTAAAGATATATGTTAAATATATCATAAAAGAAAATATTTTATAAAAAGGTTTAATTACTATGTTGGTTCTCATAGTTTCGTGAAAATTTTGATTAGGTTCTTATATTTTTTTTAATTTGGTACCTGCACAATTTTTTTTTTTCATTTAGGTCCCTTTTGACAGTTAGTTTAATTGTATAGGCACCCAACTAAAAAAAATTGGTGCAGGAATCTAAATAAAAGGAAAAAAAGTATAGGGACCCAATTAAAAAAAATCGGTGTAAGGACTCAATTAAAATAAAAAAAATATAGAGACCTAATTAAAAATTTCACAAAACTATAAGGATCAAGAGAGTAATTAAACCGTATAAAAATTAGGAAAACTACCAAAATGTACTTGAATAATTTTGTCACTGATAAAAATACACTCGAATTTTATTATCGACAAAAATCCCTTCAAATAATTTTAAAACGCGACAAAAATATCCAACATTAAATATGTATTCTCAAAAAATAGTTTAGAAAATAAATTTTGATGTGTTTTTTTACAAGTATGATTAGAAAAATGAGATATTTTTATTCTTTAAATTTGGTGATTTTTTGCTAAGTATATATTTTCTTTACGATTTTTTTCAAAAACTAATAATATTTTTAAAAAATAAAAAATATAGAGATTTTTATCTTTTTTTTAGATAGTTATCTAAATATTCCTATAAAATTTTAGATCAAATGCATAAGTAGTTTGTCAAATATAAAAGTCATTTGCTACTTACCAAAAAAAAATCTTTTTAGACATTTTGTCCTGTTTCTAAATTATTTGAGGGCATTTTTGTCAATAACAAAATTTGAATGCATTTTTATCAGCGACAAAATTATTCAAGTGAATTTTTGGTAGTTTATCATAAAAATTATTACAATTTTTTTAGTTTTCAATTCATTAAATACATCAAAAATATTTAAAAAAAATTATTATTATATTTTTAAAATGTTTCCTTAAAACATAAATTAATTATATTTTTATTTTATTAATATTTTTAATTTTTATATAATGATGATGTTGAAGACAATTGATTGATGAAAGCAAGATGAATGTCTTGCTCTTAAAGCACCTAATAATAAGTTTTAGAAAAAGAAGCCTTTTTTAAAAAACGGTTGATTTTTTATTTATTATGGCCGATCGATTTAGGGTCTGTTTGGTAAGTTTTAAAAGTGACTTTTTTGAGTTTACGACTTATGAAAAGTAGTAATATTAATGTCTAGTGTAGTTTTTAAAATTAAATTGTAATTTTTTAAAAAACTATTTTAAAGTTTATAAAAAGGTAAAAAAAATGACTTATCTCATAATACAACTATTTTTTATCACATTTTTATAAAATAAGCACTTTTAGAGTTAAAAATCTAAAGATAAAATAAATTATTTATAAATTATTTTTTAATATAGTCATTTATTGTTTAAACTATTTTGCTAAAAGGAATTTAATTAAGTTGTTTACCCAAACTAAACCTTAGTAGTTTACATACGATTTTGACTTATCAATCGAATCGTATAGTCAAACAATTTTTAGTATTATTGGGCGATTTTGTTCGATTTTCATAACATTGTATTCATATGATATATAATAGATATTTAAAAAAACATTGATGTATACAATTTTTTTTAAATATTTTT
>NC_029788.2:95115349-95116075 GCF_000816755.2 Arachis ipaensis
CTAATATTAAATTTATTAATATTATTCATATTTAATCAATAAAATTAATTTATATGATTAAATCTTGATTCAATTAACTTGCAATATAAAATTTTATAATTTACGATTAAGGTCACTATTAACTTGACAAAGTCGTCTAGGGGGAATTGACAGTTATGGGCTATTATGACATGAATCAATAATGAAAAAGGAAATTTATTTGGGTCGGTTAACTTAAAACAACGATGGTTGAGTCATGACTATTTGAAATAAATTGTATCACCTTCTATACACACAATGATTCTCTACTAACTATGTTGATTCGTCATAACGATTCACGAAAATTAAATGCATTGAGTCAGCCAGCATGTTGCCTAATCCTCTATTTTCCTTACCAAATATTCAAAGTTTCAGTCACATACTCCATATACTATGAATTAAACTATTGTGGTATTATGGTAACTACCTAATCCATATATATAAAGTTGTGTTTGTGAAATTTTATAGCAATTAACATGGGAATAAACAAAAAGGAACACATGCCTATGGGTCATTGCCTTATTTGCCTGTGAACTCTATTAATATTAAGAACAACTTGATGATGAATAAAATATTGCTTTTCATTAGAAAAAAAAATGATAATATTCGAGTTTATTTAACTTTTTAGAATTCAATTTCGATTAATTGAGATATACATTTGTTTATATTATCATTTAATTATATCTTATTACATCATCATGTATAATA